>NC_141906.1:50411247-50714277 GCF_057802395.1 Ceratotherium simum simum
AAGATGTTCAACATCATTAACTATCAGGGAAATGCAAATCAAAACCACAATGAGATATCACCTCATGCCCGTCAGAATGTCTATAATTAACAAGACAGGAAACAACAAGTGCTGGAGAGGATGTGGAGAGAAGGGAACTCTCATACGTTGCTAGTGGGAGTGCAAACTGGTGCAGCCACTATGGAAAAGATTGTAGATATTTTTCAAAAAATTAAAACTAGAAATACCATAAGATCCAGCTATCCCATTACTGGATATTTATCTAAAGAACTTGAAATCAATGATCCAAAGAGATTTACACACCCCTATGTTCACTGAAGCATTAATTACAATAGCCAAGACTTGGAAGAAACCCATGTGCCCTTCTACAGATGAATGGATAAAGAGGAAGCAGTATATATATACAGAGGACTACTACTCAGCCATAAAAAAGACAAAATTGTCCCATTTGCAACAACATGGATGGACCTTGAGGGTATGATGTTAAGTGAACTAAGATGGTGCCCTTTCTTATTTCAGAGAAAGACAAATACTGCATGACTTTACTCATATGTGGAAGGTAAGAAATACATGGATAAAGAGAATAGATTAGTGGTTACCAGAGGGAAGGGGGTTGGTGAGTGGGTGAAAGAGGTAAAAGGACACATGTGTACAGTGACAGACAATAATTAGACTACTGGGGGTGAGCATGATGCAGTCTATCCAGAGACTGTTAAACAATAACGTACACCTGAAATTACACAACGTTGTAAACAATTATGATCTCAATAAAATTACTGGGGAAAAAATGCCTATTTAAAATGGCTTAAAAAACAAAGGGTGATGTTTGGTATATTTAAGCAAGACCACAGAAGATTCTAAACAGCTAATTCCCCCTAATTTACTGTCTGTGGAACAAGAAAAATCAATTATTTTTTATTTGTCTCCAAAGATTTACTAATGAGCTAAGAGGACAGAGAGAACTGGAAAAAGTTACTGTCAGAGAAGTTAAACAAAGTTTTCATTTATATTATTTTAAATAATCTTACTAAAACTAGATTAGAAAGATATTCTTACTTATGGGTGATGGAACTGAGGCTTGCCTATGAGCACATCGTCAAAGACAGGGAGAGATTCTACTTGAATCCAGGCTTTCTGCCCCTGGGACCCATATGTGCATTTACACACTTGAAGATTTTTCAAAAAGGAGACTGAAAGGAAGAAACAAGCGAAAGCAAATAGGTAGAGATTGTTAATAAGGCTTTTCTTTCCTTTCAAATTGAGGTGTAGCCAAGACAAGGGAGTAGGAGGAATGGAGAGAAAGCATTCATTGTGTGTAGAATTCAAAATAAATTGGCAGCTTCTTGAGGAAGTAAAAGGAGGATAATGTAGGGAGATGCAAAGGCTGCAGCTGAGGACCTTAGGGATTCATTAAATATGGTTTCATTAGTCGCACATGGTATGCTCACTCTCTGTATCTTATTAGCTTTGGAGGAGGATTTCAATAATCTTTCCAGTAGTTTCATTTCTTTCAGGTTCATTGTGTCAATTACTTGGATGGTATTTGATTTTTGCACAAGGCAGCCAGGAAGGGCCAAGGACTACTTTTGCAGGAAACACATAAACAGGACACATGTCGGATAGACCCAGGTCACATTTGATATTTCCCTTGTTAAGTATTACTGTCTAAGTCTAGGTTGGTACCATCTTTCAAGGAGACAGTATAATAATATGCATCAAAATCTTTTAAAATGTCCATTTATTTCCTTTTACCAATTCTAATTCTAAAATGTTATACAAAAGAAATGATTACACAAGTGCACAAAGATATACAGGAATATAACTGCCACATATTTGTGCTTACGAAATGTTGAAAATGACAGATATTCCGGAATAGAAGGTTGATTAAATGCATTACTGTGTGTCTACAGGATGAGTTACTATAGAGACCTTGAAAATTATGATTCAGGAATTTATTTTTGACAAAATATTGCTGAGGGAAAAATCAAGTTTCCAGTACTATATTCTGGTTTTCAATTGTCTCATACATGAACACATAGATTGAGAGATATAAAGTTTCAAACATAGATCTCAAAATCTAACAGAAGCTTCTCTGGTGGTAGCATCATTGATTATTTTAATACTTATTTTTCCTTGAATTGTCTAAGTTTTCCTCAATGCATATTGATCATGTTTGTAAGTTTTAAAAAGGGTAAGAGGTAAAAATATGAAAAAACTTTCCTATTACCCATTAGAAGCATTCTCAAATTTGACATATAAAACTTAATATCTATTTATAAGAAGCTGTGGCTTGCAATTCATTAGTCAAAATATTTATAGAATCCAGTGATTCCATATCCTGAAAGACTTTCCTATTCTAAGACAAAATTTTTTATGCCGTTTTTGTATTATAGTTTCTTGGTTTGTGTACCTGCACTGAGTTTATATTACCCAATTTATGTCTAAGATAAGCAAAAATATTTGATAACTTTTGATAATCATTATTATTGATGTTGACAGTATTACTGAAAAAAGTTCCATTATCCCAAAATCATTTCCCACAAACTGTAACTGACAGAATGCATGAATTTTTTCACTCAGACCTTGATGTTTTCATGAAATAAATACATGTATTTTGACCTATTGTAGGTCTAATAGTTCCAGAAATTCTAGTGAAAATAACAACATTGGTGAAAAAAATCTTAATTAGGAAGCTTTAATTCAATGACTTTAAAGTATTCTGAGATACTTGATATTTGGATATCAGCTCTTTTGCAAACTGAGCCATGACAGGACAAGGAATGAACAAACTTGATGTGCCTAGCCCTTCAGACATCATGTCTTGTGCTCCATCTTTTGGCTTCCTCAGCATCTGAGTTAGCACAAACATTGTCATTTTGGGTGAGTCTGCTTCTTTGCAGATAATCTGGCTGTCTTTTTTTGATACCTCCTTTGTTACAGTGTATGTGTTCTTGTTTATGTGTTTAAAGCAGAGTTTTAAAAAATTTTCCTCAAAATTGTGTGAGTCACTGTGTTCTATTTTATAAATACTATGGCATTTAAAATTAACTGGAGTTATGTCATCATCATGACAGTGTGAGAGGATTCCTTTGAAGGGAAGAGACAATCTACAGCGTGTAAAATATCTATAACTCAACAAAGGCTACCTTGCCCAACATGCATGGCAACTGGAGAGATCCACACATGAGTACATATGAAGATGAGTGGATTGGAGCACTTAGAGGAGGCTAAACGGGGGGACAGCAGAGGCAGTCCCTAGGACCCTGAACCCCTGGCTATGGTGGCTGAACCAGCCACACCCAGCCCCAGAGAACCCAGTGGGCAGCAGTGGAGGCATGCATGTGACTTCAGCCAGTTAGCTGTGGTGGGACCCACAGCCACAGGGAGCAGAGCAGCAGTGGAGATGAAGCACTGTGATCCTGGATCCCTCAACGTGGCTCAGAGCCTGGTAGCAGCAGCGGAGGTGCACACAGAACTCTGACATCCCAAATGCAGCAGTGCATGAAACCACAAGGTAACAGGCAACAGCAGATATGTTGCCCCACAAACCTGGCTCTCTCCTCCTGCCCCTGCCATGGCAGTGGAGCTTCCAACCCAGGTGATCCTGAATGCAGGAGAGGCATCAGCCATTCCTGTGGTGAAGCCAGTGACTACAGCAACATTAGCAACAACTAAGCATCAGTGACCCCAGAGGCAGAGGCAGAGTTGACAAGAGTGCCAGTGACACCTCAAATAGAGGCAGTGGAGGGTGGAATGTGCAGATCCTCAAATATGGCCAAGGCACCTAAGGTAAGAGAAACCAAAAACTAGTGTGATAGTACCACCTACTGATAAATAAAAGGAAAGCCTCTAATCCCCAACAGGTCAAAAAGTTTGAACCAAAATAAACAAAGCTATGCATAAATAAGAAAAGTGTTTGCCACAACAAATGTGCCAGCAGAGGAATAACTCAGCAAGTACTGCAAAAAGCCATGGCAACAGAGCATCACAAAAAGATAATAACAGTCATCCAGAAACTAACCACAAAGTCATGGAAGAGTGTGATCTAACTCATAAAGAATTCAAAACATCTGTCATAAAGAAACTCAGTGAAACTCAGACAGGCAGTTCAATGAGCTCAGGAACAAAATTAAATGAAAAGAAGGAATATTTACCAAAGAGATTTAAACTTTAAAAAAGAACCAAACATATATTCTGGCACCGAATCTGAAGAACTCAATAAATAAGATGAAGAATGCATTAGAAAGCATTGGAAATAGAGCAGATGATATGGAAGAGAGAATTAGAGAGCTCAAAGATAGAAACCTAGAAATGATGCAGGTAGAAGAGTCGAGAGAACTAAGATTTTTAAAAAATGTAGAAATTCTATGAGAATTATGCAACTCCATTAGAAAGGGCAACATAAGGAGAATGGGTATCCCAGAAGGAGAAGGGGAGGGAACAGAGAGCTTATTTAAAGAAATAATAGCTGAGAACTTCTCAAACCTGGGGAAGGAACTGGATATACAAATCCATGAAGCTATAGAACATCCAATTGTTTCAATGCAAAAAGACCTTCTCTGAGAAACATGGTAATAAAACTGTCAAAAATCAATGACAAAGAAAGAATATTAAAGGCAGCCAGGACAAAAGAAAACAGTAACCTACAAAGAAAATCCCATTAGGTTATCAGCAGATTTCTCAGCAGAAACGCTACAGGCCAGGAGAGAATGGAATGATATATTCAAAATATTGAAATATAAAAATCTTCAGCCATGAATACTCTATCCAGCCAAGTTTCATATCTTTCAGATATGAAGGAGAAATAAAGGCTTTCCAAGACAAACAAAAGCTGAGGGGGTTTACTGCCACTATACCTACCTTATAAGAAATGTTGAAGGAAGCTCTTATACCTGAAACCAAAAGGCAAAGGTATAAAAACTTTGAGCAAGGTGATAAATAGACAGACAGAATCAGGAAATTTCAACTCTATATCAGAATAGGTTAGTAAACATTTAATTATAACATAAAGGTTAAAGGGAAAGAAAACATTAAAAATAACTATAAACACTTCAATTTTGTAACAAACTCACAATACAAAAAGGGATAATTTTGAAAACAAAAATATAGAAGGGGAAGAGGAAAAAGGATAGAAACTGCATAGGCAAATGAAGATAAGATGCTATCAGCAGAAAAAAAGACTATCTTATCTGTGAGATCTTTTATACAAACCTCATGGTAACCACAAAACAAAAATTTAGAGCAGAGACACAAAACATAAAAAAGGAGGAACTGAGAAAAATATCACAGAAAATCACCAAACTGAAATGGCACACAGAAACACAAGAAAAAAGAAACAGCGGAAATATAGAGCAACTGGAAAACAAATGATAAAATGGCAGTATTAAGTCCTCATATATCAATAATGACCCTAAATGTAAATGGATTGAATTCACCAATCAAAGGCACAGAGTAGCTGGATGGATTAAAAAACAAGACCCAACAATATGCTGCCTCCAGGAGACCCCTTGCAGCTCTAAAGACAAACATAGGCTTAAAGTGAAGGGATGGAAAATGATGCTCTTAGCAAATGGAAACTAAAAGAAATCACTTATAGCAATACTTAAAACAGACAAAATAGACTTGAAGCCAAAAAAGATAATAGGAGACAAAGATGGACATTATATAATGATAAAGGGGACACTCCATCAAGAAAACATAACATTTATTAATATATATGCACCTGATATAGGAGTACCAAATTATATAAAGCAATTATTAACAGACCTAAAGGGAGAAATTGACAGCAACACAATAATAGTAGGGAACTTTAATACCCCATTATCATCAAAAGATGGATCATCCAGAGAGAAAATCAACAAAGCCACATCCACTTTAAATGAAACATTAGACCAGATGGACTTAATAGATATATAGAGAACATTCCATCTAAAGGCAGAATACACATTCTTCTAAAGTGCAGATGGAACATTCTCAAATGTTGGGAAACAAAACAAGTCTCAATAAATTTAAGATTGAAATCATATCAAGCATCTTTTCCTACCACAATGGTATGAAATTAGAAATCAACTACAAAATAAAGCTGGAAGGTCACAAATATGTGGAGACTAAACAACATGCTCCCAAACAACTATTGGATCAATAAATAAATCAACTAAGAAATCAAAAAATACCTGGAGAAAAATGGAAATAAAGTACAACATACTCAAATCTATGGGATGCAGCAAAAGTGGTATTAAGAGGGAAGTTTATAGCAATACAGGCCTACCTCAAGAAACAACAAAAATTTCAAATAAGCATTATAATATTACATCTTTAGTAACTAGAAAAAAACAAATGAAGCCCAAAGTGAGTAGAAGTAAGGAAATAAAAATCAGAGCAGAAATGAACGAAACAGAGACTAAAAAGAATTAAAAAGACTTAAAAGAATCATACACCACAATCAAGTTGGATTTATTCCAGGGATGCAAAGATGGCTCAAAATCCACAAATCAATCAACATGATACACCATATTAACAAAATAAAGAATAAAAATCACATGATGATTTCAATAGATACTGAGAAAGCATTTGAAAGATTCAGCATCTATTTATTTATAGTTTATAAAAACTCTCAATAAAATGGGTATAGAAGGGAACTACCTCAATGCAATAAAGACCATATACAACAAACACACAGCAAACATCATACTCAATGGTGAAAACCTGAAAGGTATACCTCTAAGAACAGAAACAAGACAAGGATGCCTACTCTCACCACTCTTTTTTTTTTTTTTTTTTTTGTGAGGAGATCAGCCCTGTGCTAACATCCACCAATCCTCCTCTTTTTTTGCTGAGGAAGATGGCCCTGGGATAACATCTGTGCCCATCTTCCTCCACTTTATATGGGACGCCGCCACAGCACGGCTTGCCAAGCAGTGCGTCGGTGCGCGCCCGGGATCCGAACCAGCGAACCCCGGGCCGCCGCAGCGGAGCGCGCGCACTTAACCGCTTGTGCCACCGGGCCGGCCCCTCTCACCACTCTTATTCAACAGAGTATTGAAATTTCTAGCTAGAGCAATTAGGCAGGAAAAAAAAAAATTTAAAGTATTCAAATTGAAAAGGAAAAAGTAAAACTGTCACTGTTTGCAGATGACATGATTTTATATATAGAAAACCCTAAAGAATACACTAAAAACTATTAGAAATAATAAAAAAATACGGTAAAGTATAGGGTGCAAAATCAACATATGAAAAACAGTTGTGTTTCTATACACTAACAATGAACTACTAGAAAAAAAAAATCAAGAATACAATCCCATTTACAGTAGCAACAAAAAGAATAAAATGCCTAGGAATAAATTTAACCAAGGAGGTAAAAGACCTGTACACTGAAAACTATAAGACATTGTAGAAAGAAATCAAAGACACAAAGAAATGGAAACACATTCAGTGCTCATATATTGGAAAAATTTGCATAGTTAAAATGTTAAATTTTACTATAATAATACTACTATAATACTAAATTTTACTGTATTAAATTTTACTATAATAATACTAAATCAATGTACAGATTCAATGCAATCAAAATCCCAATGATATTTTCCATGGAAATAGAACTAAGAGTCTTAAAATTTATAAGGAACAACAAAAGACCCTAAATAGCCAAAGCAATCTTGAGCAAAAAAGAACAAAAGATATAAAAAGATATAACACTCCCTGATTTCAAAGTAGTCTACCAAGCTATAGTAGTCAAAACAGCATGGTACTGGCAGAAAAACAGACACATGGATCAATGGAACAGAATTGAAATTCCAGAAATAAAACCACACTTCTGTGGACAGCTAATTTTTGACAAAGAAGCCAGGAACATACAATGGAGAAAGGAAAGTCTCTTCAATAAATGGTGCTGGGAACTCTGGACAGCCACATGCAAAAGATTGAAAGTAGACCACTATCTTACACCATACACAAAAATTAACTCGAAATGGATTAAAGATTTGAACGTAAGACCCGAAACCATAAGACTCCTAAAAGAAAACATATGCAGTTCGCTCTTTGGCACTACTCTTAGCATTATTTTTTTGAGTATGCCTCCTCAGGCAAGGGAAACAAAAGCAAAAATAAACAAAGGGGACTACATCAAACTAAAAATCTTTGGCACAGCAAAGGAAACTATCAACAAAATGAAAAGACAACCTACTGACTGGGAGAAGATATTTGCAAATCACATATCTGACCAGGGGTTAATATCCAAAATACATAAAGAATTCATCAACTTGAAAGCAACAAAAAAAATCCAATTAAAAAATGGGCAGAGCATCTGAACAGATATTTTCCAAAGAAGATATACAGATGGCCAAGAGGCACATGAAAAGATGTTCAATATCGCTAATTATCAGGAAAATGCAAATCAAAACGACAATGTGGTATCATCTCACACCTGTTAGATGGCTGTTATCAAAAAGACAGGAAATAACAAGCATCAGAGTGGATGTGGAGAAAAGGAAGCCCTTGTACACTGCTGATGGGAGCATAAATTGGTGCAGCCACTATTGAAAACAGTATGGAGATTCTTCAAAAAATTAAAAATAGAAGTACCATATGATCCAGCTATTCCACTTCTGGGTATTTAGCCAAAGGATACAAAAATGCTAATTCAAAAAGATATATGCACTCCTATGTTCATTGCAGCATTACTTACAATAGCCAAGACTTGGAAACAACCTAAGTGCCCAACAATAGTGAATGGATAAAGAAGATGTGGTATATATACACAATGGAATGCTACTCAGCCATAAAAAACATGAAATCTTAGCATTTGCAACAACATGGATGAACCTCGAGGATATTATACTAAGCAAAATAAGTCAGACAAAGACAAATACCATATGATTTTACTCATATGGAAGATAAAAAATAAACACATAGATACAGAGAACAAATTGGTGGTTACCAGATGGAAAGGGGTTGGGGAGAGGGCAAAAGGGGTAAAGAGGGTCATTTGTACCATGATGGATGGCAACTAGACTTTTGGTGGTGAACATGATGTAGTCTATACAGATGTAGAAATATAATTATGTATACCTGAAATTTACATAATGTTATAAACCATTGTTGTCTCAATACAAAAAATAAAATTAATTGAAAATGGACAAAATAAATTCTTCTTCTCTATCAAATAAGTTAATGATACAGCATTTAAGTCTCTTCTTTCGTGATGCTAGGCCAATTTGCTTTAAGTTGTAAGCATGAAAGAAAAAAAAGCTTGTACAGAAAAATCTACATGAACAGTGGGGTGATTTGGTCCTGGAGAAATTCAATTAATTCCTATTGATTCTTTGGTGTCTCCTTCTATGGATGACTGTATCTCCTTCCACACGACTGCGAGTATTTGGGCCATGGGTGATTATGCCCAAACGTGAAAGAATACCTCTTACTGTCATATAAGTTGGTGATAAAACATTTCTATCTCTAAGAAAAAGAGCCAATGAAGTATAGTGAAAAAAGGGATCATGGTATGTGAAGTTATACAAATTTAGGTATGATTCCTATATCAGTTATTGTTAGGTTTGTTTATTTGAGCAGGCTATACATCTTCTCTGACTTTTGTCTCCCTATCTATCAAGTAGAGAAAATGTGTGACTTATAGTGTTATGGAAATTAAATAAGCTATTTCATATAAGGACACAAACAGAATGCCTGGTATTTAGTCATCACCTTTCTCTCTAAATGTGTAAAAAGCTAAGGGTGAACATGCTTGTCAGGAGTGAATCTTCCAGACATTGCCAATATGATACTTTGTTGTATTTAGCAGGGAATGTATAATCTTTTACTTGTCTGGTGTTATGTTACATTTGGAAACTTAGACCTGCTCATCAACTGTGCTCCTAGGTATTTCTATTTTTGTATTTATCTCTTTTGATTTCGTGAGCCCCTATTCTTCCTCATCCTGTGATAAGGAGCAAGTCTTTTGACATTTACAAGTCTAATTTTGCTTATCTGCAACATGAGAATAATAATATTATATAACTTACAGGGAAATTATGAGACCTAAATGAGATAATCAATGAGTAGGACTTCATAAAATATGAAGTGTGATACAATTATACTGCCGTGTTGTTGCTAGTATCATATTTAATGCTTCAATCTTCTAAAGAGACTTTGATCAGAATAGGGAATGTTAGCAGGTGTCAAATCATGCAATTTACAGAGTGAAGCCTAAAAGAAAGAAGTAAATTGAACTGCCAAAATGGTATGGCTGTAATGATTGAGCAAAGCAGCTTGGAATAGCCCTACTAATCACATAATTTAAGACATAGGAGCACTGAGGGCCAGTGGGCACAAATAATGGTGTCCTGGTGCCAGCTCATACTGGTTCATGATAGCTGATTGTGCCCATCTCTTTCCAATTCCATCAGTGACCTCATACTGGTAGCTTGAAATTGCCCATGATGGAGCATTTCACCAAGGAAATTGAGACACTACAAATTAGGACTTGTTTTGTTTTGAGATCCAGTTGTTAAATATTTACCAGCATGCCACTAGGCACAAGCTCTATCTGTGCTTATGGAGAATTTGGCATTTGAGGGTTGATAAAATCCACTTGCTGTATTTGTATACCATAAGATCAGTTGAAAAAGTAACCTTTTCTCTAACTTTAAGACATGTGTTGTTCCTGACAGGAAGAGTTCTTTTATATCATATCATAAAATAAAGGATATAGCCAGAATGATGACATACAGTTGCTTGAAGGCTCCTTGCTTTTAAACTGCAGTCATTAAGATTTCTGAGATATCTAATTGTCATGGAAAAGCTTTAAAGAGTGACTGTTACAACAGTAATTGGTATTTAGTACTTATACTTTATTTGACACCAAATAATTTTCTTTTTTGCTTTATGTTTGTATATCTCTCATATTTTTCAGACTCAGAGGTATAATTTAGACTGCCTATTACCTCAATGACAATGCAATTTGTTTCTAATTTATCAGGCCTTGTGAATTTTCATGTTTGAATTTACGATTGGAAGATGCTTTCTTTGAAATAAACATAAGGGCTAGATTTTGCATTCATTTCTTTTCTTTATATTCTAGTACACCACCACTATCTAATTTCATCTTTTCATTAACAGACTTCTTAAGAACACCAACAGTGCTTGTATAATAGAAATTTTTATCAATCAAGATAGCAATCAGGGCTGAAATTTATTCCAATATAAATGGAAATGATTTTGAATCAGTTGTGTATATTTAATAATGGCATAATAATATCACTTTAATTGATAGGAAGAATACAATGTTCGTTTCTACCTGTTGAATTATATTCTCCTAGTACCAAAGTTACTCCCTGCTCCTAAGTTAGACACCTTAAATATGTAAGTTTCAGGCTTGTAACCAGCAATTCAGTAACTAAAGCAGTTGTTAGGTATATTGATGGAATGAAATAATGTTCACTCAGTAAATATATGTACTAAGTGAGTATATATGCATAGCTCTGTGCTGATGCCCTTTATCTGGGAGTCCATAGTGTATGTTTTGTAAATGTTTGAGGAAGAAGGATGAAAGAAAGGAAGGGTCCCAGAGAAATATAAAAATGTGATACTCAAGACTTTTCTATAAAAATCACAAAATTTTAGTTAAGGAGGTGTATTAGTCAGGGTTCTCCAGAGAAACAGAACCAGTAGGGTATGAGAGAGAGATTTATTTTAAGGAATTGTTTCATGGGATTGTGGAGGCTGGAGACCCAGGGAAGAGTTGCAGTGCAAGTCTGAAGGCCATCGGCTGGCAGAATTCCTTCTTCCAGCGAGGTCAGTCATTTTTCTGTTAAGGCCTTCAACTGATTGGGTGAACCCCATCCACGTGATGGAGCGTAATATGCTTTATTCAAAGTCTACTGATTTAAACGTTAATATCATCTAAAAATACCTTGACGGGAACATCTGGAATAATGTTTGACCAAATATCTGGGTACTGTGGCTTAGCCCAGTTGATGCATAAAATTAACCATCACAAAAATAAAATGGAAAGAAAAATTAACTATCACAGAAGGCAAAATTCTTAATACAGAAAAAGTTAAAAAGGATATATTTGATTAATTGATCAAAATTGTAGATTATGTGTATGTGTGTGTATATAGACACACTAATGTTATAGGCACTGATAGAAAAGAAATAGCACTCAGAATTGAATGGTCAGGAAAGGTTATACGAAGTGTACTCTGAGTTGGACCTTGTGTACAGGTGGGACTCTAACATAAAAGCTTAAGATATCTCATGTGAGACAGAATGTTAGTAATGGTAAGAGTGTGAAAATATTTTGAAATTATTCTCTTCATGGGTTACCTAATCTGGAATAGGTACTACCCAAGACCCCAAAGGGTATCATCTGATGGAACTGAAGAGTCAGGGGTATACAAGTTTATGGGGTATAAGTTCCAGAAACCGTCTTTCAGCTTTGAAAGATAACAATTAATTTAAGGTCAAACATTAACTTCCTGCAAAATAGATTGGGTGCTCACTATTTCATTTAATAGATGAGACCTCATTTAGTAATAGATCTGCCTCTAGTAGGAGTATGAGCAGTTAACAGCAAATTTCTTAACAGCAAAAGAGACTCCATTAACTGATCTATAAAGTGGGAATATTTGCCTCATGGCTATTATAAAGATAAATTTTAAATTATTTGTTAATTATTTTATTCATTAAAAATATTGATTGAGTTCATATTATGCTCTAGGCATTGTGTTATGTGCTAGAGATACAAGAACAAATGAGAGAGACAAGATTATGTATTGATGGAGTTTATAGTCTAGTTACATCATTCATTCCTTTATTCATTAAAAATATTATACATGTTATAACATGAGTGCCTATAATGTAATAGACAATCAATGGAAGGAAGCTATTATTAATACAAATTCTCTTACTTTCTTTTCTTCACTCTATACACAGACACACACAATATGTTCACACACAAGTACAATCTGTAATACTTCCCTCCTTGACCTCCTTTAGTTGTCAGAGTTTCAAAGTTACTCTTCAAAGTACAAAAATATCTTCAAGCTAAATAGTCCTATCGCAGAATCAAACCTGATGAAAAAACACAAAGCCTGACATTGATTTAACACCCAATCTTGCCCTTGGGTGTGTGAATCACATTGCAGCGTGTTTTAGAAAATCATGTAGCACATTTATGATTCAGAGGCTTTGGAGAGAGGTTGTCCCAGACGAGCAAATGTGATGCAAATAATGCAAAATGCAGGAATGACTATGTGGAGAACATGTCCTAAGGACTTCTCATTCAGACAGTTTGTATTCCCTTGAAACACAGCTTGTGGGAAACTTCAACCCCCAGCAGTGTGTGAAAAACATGCTGTTCTTTTTCAAGTATAGCTTTAATTGCTCCCCTATGGTTTGGCTGCATGGGGGACACAGAACACAGAAGAAAGTATTCACCTTAAACATTTGTTGATAAACTTGGGTTTTCCCTTGACATTGGTTGTGGGGTTCCTGTGGATGTAATATAATCAGGAAAGAATATAAATCACACGCTGCTGGCATTTTCCAAGCCTACTTTTATTAGGAATACAACTACCAATTATGTTACACGCAATATATGTAGCTGAGAAAGTAACGTCCTGATCAGTCACTTATATGTAAAGTACACCAATGTCCTTCCAACTTAAGATTTCTCCCCCTGGATATATTTCTAATGTGGATGACTGTTACTGCAGACTCCAGAGCATGATCTACCTGCTGCTACTTACCCTTATGAGTTTAAGTCATACCCTGGGACTTTGTCTCCTGTAGACTTGCCACCCATTTACGTTATCTCATTCACTTCAGAGTAGTGATGATAATTTTGCTCTGGAAAATGGATGTGATAATAATGCTCTTCACTAAGTATGATCTTGTAGGAGCATATTCTATGTGCATGCATAGTATCATAGAGGTTAATAGCACTGGCTTTCAATCACAGAGTTATAGGTTTAAATCTTGGCACTAACCCTCAGTAGCTCTGAAATTTCTGCCAAGTTACTTAACATCCCTGAGTAATTATTCCACAGTTAATGCATTAAATTATTGTATGTAAGAAAAATTTAGAACTGTGCCTGGCACAAAGTATGTGCTCACAAAACAGTAGATATTAATTTATTAGTTCTGGGACATTTTGGAGTATTGGGGGAGGACAATAATGTTTGGGTTTTTCAGTGACTGTATCTAAAGACTCTACTTAAAATATGACTACAAAGGGTTTGTTTCAGGAAGAATTTGTTTGGATTTGATTGTGAGAAGCCTGGGATTCAGATCGAATTGTGTCATTCTTATAGGGAAAGCACACCATTTCAAGGATATCCAGGTGATGCTAAATGAAAAACCTTTCATCTTTCATTTATTTTGGGTAATTATAGTGAGGACGTAAATTGTTCAGGAAATTTGGCATTTTGTTTGCCTCAATCAAAGTGTTTTATTTAAAAGAATAATATCTAAACTACTGAGGATATTCATATAACTTTGTGATTTCTATGTGTGAATGCCTGTAGTGAGAGATGTTATTATCCAAATCACAATAACAAATGGTTATGTTTTATTTGCATATTTAGGATTACATTATAGAAAAAGCACTTCCAGAATGGGAGAGTGAGGACTTCTGAAAATCCTCTACTTCATGAACAGAATGAGAACAGGAACAAAAATTGTCAAAATCAACATTTTCCAGAACTCTGGAATTTACCCAAAGATTTACAACAATCTGAAGAGTTTATTCAAGAAAAAAGGCTGGATTATGGTAAGAACATTGAGCTTTGTGGCATTTTAACTTACCCTATTCCCATCCCCTTCTCCCTAGCTCAGTGGTAACTGTGAAAACCTACAGTCATCTCATTATGGCAGCTACAAAAACCAGCCTTCTAGCAGTCACTTGAGAGGTTAGAATTGGTTTGAAGCTCCATCCAAAAGCCCTATCCCCAGAGGACTGTCACTATATGACTGATGTGACAGACTCTGGAAAGGTCCATTCTCTAAGATTGTCTTTATTTATTTGTTTTTTTTTTTCCCTGAAACCTTTTTATTGGACAGCTTTATTGAAATGTAATTCATATACCATAAAATTCACTTCTTTAAATTGTATAATCAATTTTTTAATATATTCACTTAGTTATGCAACCATTGCCACTAATTTTAAGGTATTTTCATCACACCCAAAAGAACCTGCACTCATTAGCAGTTACTCCCCATTCCACCACTCCCCCGCCAGCCCTAGGCAATCACTAATCTACATATGGTATGAAGGTTCCAATATCTTCAAATCCTTATCAACATTTGTTATCATTTGTCTTATTTTAGCCATCCTACAGGGTATGAAATGACATAAGATTGTCTTTATTTGATCTGACTCAGAGCTCTCTCTGTGGAATAGCCCTAACCCTATGGGCATATTTAGAAAACAATTAGTGGCATTTGTTTAACATTGCTGATACCTATAGCTAGGGCTAACAAAAAAAATTAAAGGAAAAACTGGGTAATGAGATACTGAATGGGGCTTTGCAAACTTCCTACATATACCTGGGAATAGGGAAGGCCACATATATGTTCAGGACGTTGCACACACACAGGAAATAGTCTAATCTCTCATATCTGGATGACTTGAGGCTCTGCACAACCAGAAAGGTAGGATTAAGGCAGAGTTGTAAACTGCCTGGGGAAGCATTGAAGTCATGACCCAAAACACACACACAGAGCACTTTAGAAAGGCTGGGAGACTTATTGTTTCAAGACATTTAAGGAAATCTCTGTCCAATCATTAGTTTATCATTAAGCTAATGAAAGACACTTCAGTGACTGCACATGAAAAAGATTACAGACTTTAGAGAATTATCCCAGGCAAGTCATTAGACAAATAAGCAAATGATAACCAGGAATAATAACAGACTCCAGGGTGGTTGGTTTGATTTACAGAGTTCCACATTATATTTTTTAAACTGTCCAATTAAAAAAAAAAAAGAGAGAGAGAGGGAGACACACACACAAAGAAAAAGGAAAGTATGACACATACACAAGAAAAAAGGCAGTCAATAGAAACTGATCCTGAGGAAGGAAGATCTTCAAATTTCTAGTAATTTACTTAAAATCAGCTATTATAAATACATGCAAAGAACTAAATGAAGCATGTCTGAATAACTGTGGGAAGTTTGAGATGATGTCTCATGACATAGAGAATAAAAGAGATAGATATTATAAAAAAGAAACAAATAGAATTTCTGGAGTTGAAAAGTAAAATAACTGAAATAAAATATTCACTAGAGGAGCTCAACAGTTGATTAGAACTGAAAGAAGAAAGAATCAGTAAACTTGATAGGACAATTCAGATTACTTCCTCTGAGGAACAGGAAAAGAATAAACAAAAATGAACCGAGGGACTGGCCAGGTGGCATAGTGGTTAGGTTCGTGCACTCCACTTTGGCAGCCTGGGGTTCACAAGTTTTGACCCCAGACATGGACTGATGCACCACTTGTCAAGCCATGCTGTGGTGGCATCCCATATAAAATAGAGGAAGATGGGCATGGATGTTAGCCCAGGGCCAGGCTCCCTCAGCAAAAAGAGGAATATTGGCAACGGATGTTAGCTCAGGGCTAATCTTCCTCACACACACACACACACACAAAAATGAACCAAACCTCTGAGACCCATCAATCACCTTCAACCATATCAACAACCATACAGTGGGAATCCCAGAATGAGAAGAGAGAGAAAAAATAAGAGGCATAGGAATTGTTGAAGAAATAATGGTCCCAAACTCCAAAATTTGATTAAAAAAAAATTTGCACATCAGAAAAAGCTCAACCAACTCCAAGTAGGATAGTCTTAAAGAAATACACATTTACATACATTATAGTCAAACTGTTGAAAAGAGAAGACAAAGATAGACTCTTGAAAGAAGCTAGAGAGAAGTGATTCATCATGTACAGGGTGTCTTCAATAGACTAATAACTAACTTCTTGTTAGGAACTATGGAGGTCAAAGGCAGTGGGATGGCATATTCAAAATGCTGAAAGTAAGACTGCCAACAAAGAATTCTATATGAGACAAAAATATTCCTCGGAAAGAAATGAAATAGAACCAAAAGAAACAAAAAATGAGAGAATTTGTCAATAACAGGCCTGACCTACAAGAAATATTTTAAAAAGTCCATCGGACTGAAATGAAGTACAGAGTATGCTAAAAATGACTACATAGGTAAATATAAAAGAAAGTATAAATGTATCTTTGTTGTAACTTTTTCTCTTATCTGATTTAAAAGACAATTGCATTAAAAAAAACAAACTGTTGGTTGGCCTATAATGTACGAAAATGTAATTTTTATCACAATCAAATTACAATAAAGGGGAAGGGAACAGAGCTATAACGGGGCAAAATTTTTGTGTATTATTCAAATTAACTTGGTATTAACCTCAATTAAATAGTTTGAAGTTAAGCTATTAATTATAATTCCTAGAGCAACAACTAAGAAGATAACTCAAAAATATAGCAAAACATCAATCAAATTAAAATGTGATACTAGAAAATATCTATTTAAGACAAAAAAGACATTAATGGAAAAATAGAGAAATTTAAAAAGGCATAAAATATATAGAAAACAATTAGCAAATGGAACATATAAAACCTACCTAATCAGTAATACATTCAATATAAATGATTTAAACGCATCAATAAAAATCAAATATTGCAGATTGGATGAAAAAAAGACAGAAAACATTATCCATCTATGTTGTCTACAAGAGTCATACATTAGACTCAAAAGCACAAATAATAAAAGAAAATAAAACGTCTGTACTAATATGAGAAAAAATCAGCTTAAGACAAAACTTATGAGTCAAAAATGGATATTTTATAATTAAAAGCATATCAGTTAATCAGAAAGACATAAAATTATAAACATATAGGTACATAAAAAGAAAGCTCCAAAATACATGAATCCAAAAAAGAATTAAAGAGAGAAATAGACAATTCCACCTAAGAGTTGCCAGCTTCAATAATTCCCTTTTAAAATGGATATAACAACAAGAAGATAAAACAAAGAAATTGAGAACATGAACAACACTATAAATCGACTAGACCTAACAGACATCTATAGAATACTCCACCCAAAACAAGAGAATACATATTCTTCTTACGTCCACATAAAACATTCTTTAGGATAGAGTACATGTTAGGCCAAAAGACAAACCTAAATCAATAAGAAATAATTGAAATCATACAAAGTACATATCCCAAACACAAGGACATGAAATTACAAATCAAGACGAGAAGGAAATTTGGGAAATTCATACATCTGTGGAAACTAACCAACATACTTCTAAATGACCAATTGATCAAATAGGAAATCAGAAGGAAAATTAGAAAATACATTGAAATGAATGAAAACAAAAACACAACATGACAGAACTAATAGTATGTGGCTAAAGCAGTGCTTAGAATGACATTTACACCTATAAAAGCCTATATTAAAAAAGAAAAATATATCAAACTAATCATATAACTATCACCTTAATACACTAGAAAAAGAAGTAGAAATTCAACCCAAAGAAAACAGAAGGCAAGAAATTAATAAAGATTAAATCACAATAAAATGAAATAGAGAATATCAACAAAAGCAAAAGATTGTCCTTTGAAAGGATCAACAAAATTGACGAAACTATAGCTGGACTGACCAAAATAAAAAGAGAGAAGACTCAAGTACTAACATCAGGACTGAAGAGGGGTCATCAATACTGACCTTACAGAAATAAAAGAATTATAAGGGAGTCTAATGAACAATTGCATACCATCAAATTGGTTAACCTAGATGAAAGAGACAAATACCTAAAAAGACACAGAATATCAAAACTGACACAAGAAGAACAAGAATATATGAATAGAGCTATAACAAGTAAATGGATTGAATTAGTAATCAGAAAAAGTTCCATAAAGGGAAACATAGTCCCATAAAGCCCACAACCAGATGGCTTCAACATGAATTTTACCAAACATTTAAAAGAGAATTAGTAAAAACTCTTCACAAACACTTCCAAAAATAGTAGATAGTGGAAATTCTTCCTAACTCATTCCATGAGGCCACTTTACCCTTATACCAGAGTCAGAAAAAGATATCACTAGAAAAGACACATCAGACCAGTATCCCTTACGAATATAGACATACACACAAAAAGCTTAACCAAAAACTATTGAACTTAATTGATCAACATATAAAAAAAGATTATACACTGTGACCAAGTGACCCTTAGCGAAAGAATCCAAAATTAGTTTAATATACAAAAATCAATCAATATAATACACTATGTAATAAAATAAGTGACAAACATTATATAATCATTTCAATAGATGAAGAAAAAGCATTTGGGAGTGCTAACACCCTTTCATATTAAAATTCTCAACATACTAGGAATTGAAGGAAATGTCTATAACCAGATAGAGGGCACGTACAAAAAACTCACAACATTATACTTAGTGGTGAAAAATGAAAACTTCCCCGCAAGATCAGGAACAAGGCATGGATATCTGATCTACTTCTTCTATTTATCATTATCTTTGAGGTTCTAGCCAAGACAATTGGGCAAGAAAAAGAAATAAAGGCATTCATATTAGAAAGAAACATAAAAGACTACCTCTATTTGCAGGTAACATAATCTTATATAGAGAAAATTCTAAGGAATTCGCTAAAACACTACTATAACTAATGAATGAGTGCAGTAAGGTTGAAGAATATAAATTTTATATACAAAAATCAGTTGCATATGCACACGCTAACAATGAACAATCTAAAAATAAAATTAAGAAAATAATAACATTTACAATAGTATCAAAAAGATAAAAATACTTAGGAATAAATTTAAGAAAGTTGTGCCATACCTGTGTATTGAAAACTACAAAATATCACTGAAAGAAATTTTTAAAAGATCTGCATAAATCGAAAGACATCCCACAGTCAAGGATTGGAAGATTTAATATTGATAAGATGTCAATCTCCCCAGATTAATCTATAGATTCAATAAAATCTTATCATAGTTACAGATGTTGTTTTTTGTGGAAATTGATCCCCAAAATTCATATAGAAGTTAAAGGGAACAAACAGCCAAAATAATCCTGAAAAAGAAGAATCAGTTGGAGGAAGAATCACTTCTTAATTTCAAAGCTTAATATAAACCTTCAGTAATCAAAACAGTGTGGTATTGGCATAAGGATAGACACGTAGATCAATGAAATAGAATTGAGGGTCGAGAAATAGAGCCTTACATTTATGGTCACTTGATTTTTGTACTGTCTTTTTGACAAAAGGTGCTGAAATAACTGGATGTTCACATGCAAAAGAATGAAGTTGGACCCCTAACTTATATTACATAGAAAGACTGGCTGAAAATGAAGCAGAAACCTAAATCTAAGAGCTAAAACTATAAAATATTAGAAGAAAACATAGTTAAAAATATCTGTGACCTTGGATTAGGCACTGTTTTCTTAGGTATGACACCAAAATTATAAGCTACAGAGAAAAAATAAATAGAACTTCATCAAAATTTGAACACCTTTATGTTTCAAAAGACACTAACAGGAAAGTAAAAAGAGTCCACAGGAGGGGAGAAACTATTTTCAAATCATACATCTGATAAGGGATTAGAGTCAAGATTATATAAAGAACTCTTCTAACTCAACAATAAAGAGAAATAACCCAATTTCTAAAATGGGCACAATATTTGAATATTTTTCTAAAGAAGATATACAAATGGCCAAGAAGCACATGAAAAGATGCTCAATAGCATCAGTCATTAGTGAAATGCAAATCAAAACTACAATAAGATATCACTTTATGCACACTAGGATTGCTATAATAAAAAATATGGATGATAACAAGTGTTAGTGAGGATGTGAAGGAATCAGAACACTCATACATTGCTGGTTGGAAAATAAAAAGAGGTAGCCACTTTAGTAAAAAGTCTGGCATTTCATCAAAATATTAAACATAATTAATATATGAGCCAGCAACTCCACTTCTAAGAATATACTCAAGATAATTAAAAGCATATGTCCACACAAAAACTTGTCCATAAGCAGCAATATTCATAATAGCCAAAAAGTGAAACCAATTCAAATATCCACAAACCGAAGAATGGATAAATTAAATATGGTATATCCAAACAATGGAAAATTATTCTGCAATTAAAAAAATGAATTACTGATACATGCTAAAACAGGGATAGACCTTGAAAACATTATACTAAGTGAAAGAAGCCAGTCACCAAAGATAACATATTGTATGACTCCATTTATATCAAATATCTAAGTTAGCCAAATCTATATACAGTAAAATAGATTAGTGGTGGCATAGGGCTGGGGGATACAGGTTTGGGGGAATAATAAATGATTCCTGGTTCCGGTTTGGGATGGCAACATAGAAAGATCCTGAACTTACCTCCTCCCACAGATACATCAAATCTATAGCTACATATGGAAAAATTTCCTCTAAAAAAACCCCCCAAAACTAGCTGAGTGACTACAATATATAGGACAAATTAGAAAAAAACCCACATTGAAGCAGACAGGAGAGGCTAAGACATACTCTTGCTATATACTCCGTTCCCAGTGCTACTATCCACAATAGTGAGGGAACTCAAAACCCCCAGCTTCTCTCTAAAGAGCAAAATGTTTGAACCTCACGTCAAGTACTCCAAGTTTTAAGACCTGTAGGGCCTTTTAAGACCTTTTAAGACTCCAACTTTAAGACCTGGTTTGGCACACATTTAGGTGCCTACTGAGGTTCTTACCAAAGATGGAGGCTGGTGGGTGCCAACTTTGGATTTTCCGTCTGCCTCAAACCAGGTTGCCAGTATCTTCTGGAAAAGAACTTGTACCCTCATCTAGCGCTACAATTGTTGTGATTGACACCCAGGGACAACTCTATACACCTGTTTCTGGTGGCTAGTGGCAATTACACTTGCAGTCCCATAGGACTGTACATATTCTCATACTTTAAAGCTGCTGCCTGAGAATCTGTCTTCATATCAGCCTGAATCTAGCTGCTGATTGAGATCCACTCCTTTGGGACACAGGTCTTGGCACAACCTCAACTACTAGGAGCCACCAAAAATAAAATAGGTTCTTGGACAATCACAAAGATTTGAGATACAACCAAGAACTGGGACAGGATTAAAGAACAAAGTTCATCTCCTACATGAGGTCATGTCTTCAGGACTGGGAGAGGTGGCTCTTTTATATAATGCGTGGAAACCAACACAGAGAGTCAAGGAAAATGAAGAAATGGAGAAATATGATCCAAACAAAAGAACAAGATAAAACATCTGAAAAAATTCTTAATAAAATGGAGGTGAGTGATTTACCTGATAAAGAGTTCAAAATAATGGCTTAAAGATGCTCACTAAGCTCAGGAGAAGAGTAGAAGAACAAAGTGAAAACTTCAGCAAAGATGGAAAATATAAGAAAGTACCAAATAGGAGTCATAGAACTGAAGAATACAGTAATTGAACTGAAATATACACAAGAAGGGTTCAACAGCAGACCAGATAAAGCAGAAGAAAGGATCAATGAATTCAAAGACAGGGCAGTGCAACTCATCCAATAAGAGCAGCGAAAAGAAAAATGGAATTAAAAAAAGTGAAGATAGTTTAAGGGACTATGGGACAATATTAAGCAGATTCACATTATAGGAGTTCTAGAAGGAAAAGAGAGAGAAAATGGGGCAGAAAACTTATTTGAAGAAATAATCGCTGAAAACTTCCCTAACCTGGAGAAGGAAACAGACATCCAGATCCAGAAGCCCAGATAGTTCCAAACAAGATGAACACAAAGAGACCAATACCAGGACACATTATAATTAAACTGTCAATAGATAAAGACAAGAAGAGAATCTCAAAAGCCTCAAGAGAAAAACAACTTGTAACATATAAAGGAACCCCTTGTAAGACTATGGGCAGATTTTTTAGCAGAAACTTTGCAGGCCAGAAGGGAGTGGAATGATATATTCAAACTACTGAAAGAAAAAAAACTACCAAATAAGAATATTTTACCTTGCAAAGTTGTCCTTCAAGGGACTTCTTTCAGCTGAAACAAAAGGGCACTAATTAGTAACAAGTTGACAGTATATATAAGTATATGAAAGTATAAATCTCACTGGTAAAGGTAAATATATAATAAAATTCAGAATAACTAATGTTGTAAAGGTGGTGAATTAAGCACTTATAAAGCTAGTATGAATATTAAAAGACAAATGTCATAAAAATAACTATAACTACAATAATTTGTTAAGCAATATAGAGGATAAAAATGTAAATTGTGACATCAAAACATAAAACATGAGAGGATTAAAAATGCAGAACTTTGGAATGCATTCAAACTTGTTATTATCAAATTAAAATAGACCATTATAAATATGTTATTTTCTGTAAGTCTCATGTAACCACAAAGCAAAAACCTATAGTTGATATGCAAAAGATAAAAAGAAAGAAATCTAAGCATACTGCTACAAAAGATCATCACATTACAAAGGAAGAGAGTAGGAGAAGAAGAAAGGAACAGAGAATCTTCAGAACAGCCATAAAATAATTAACAAAAAGGTAATAAGTACATACCAATCAATAATAACTTTAAATGTAAATGAACTAAATACTCTAATAAAAAGGCATAGTGTGGTTGAATGGATAAAAACACAAAACCCAACTATATGCTACCTAGAAGCGACTCACTTCAGATGTAAAGACACACACAGACTGAAGTTGAAGGGATGGAAAAAGATATTCCATGCAAATGGAAACCAAAAGAAAGCTATACATATATGAGACAAAATAGATGTTAAGAAAAAGACTGTGTAATAAGAAGGTCATTACATAATGAGAAAGGGGTCAATCCAACAAAAGGATATAACATTTGTAAGTATTTATGCACCCAATATTGGAGCATGTAAATATATAAAGCAAATATTAACATATTTAAAGTGAGAAATAGACACTACTTTCACCAATAAATATATAATCCAGACAGAAAATAAATAAGAAAATATTGTCCTTAAACAACACGTTAGACCAGATGGACTTGACAGACAGATACAGAACATTCTACCTAAAAGCAACAGAATAAATACTCTTCTAAAGTGCACATGGAACATTATCCAGGATAGATCATATATTAGGCCACAAAATGAGTTTTATAAATTTAAGAATATTTAAATCATATCAAGCATCTTTTCCAACCACAATGGCATAAAACTAGAAATGAGTTACATGCATGTGGAGGTTAAACATGCCACTATATAAACAATGGGATAGGATCAAAAGAGAAACTAAAAAATATCTTGAGACAAATAAAAAATGGAAATACAATATACCAAAAAGTACAAGATGTAGCAAAAGCAGTTCTAAGATGAAAGTAAAGAGTGATACATGCCTATCTCAAGAGACAAGAAAAATCTAAAACAAACAACTTAACATTACACTTCAAGAAACTAGAAAAAGAACAAACAAAGCCCAAAGTGGGTAGAAAGAAGAAAATAACAAATATCAGAGTGGGAATAAATGAAATAGAGACTAAAAAGACAATAACATTAGAAAAGATCAATGAAACTAAGAGCTGGTTTTTTGCAAAAAGAAGAAAAATTGACAAACCTTTAGCTAGATACACCAAGAAAAAAAGACTGAAGACTCAAATAAATAAAATCAGAAATGAAAGAAGAGACATTAAAACTGATACCACAGAGATAAAACAAATCATCAGAGACTACTATGAACAATTATATGCCAACAAATTGGACAACCTAGAGGAAATGGATAAATTCCAAGCTAAATCATGAGGAAATAGTAAACCTGAACACAACAATTACTAGTGAGGAAATTGAATCAGTATCAAAAACATCTCAATAAACAAAAGTCCAGGATCAGATATCTTCACTGGTCAATTCTACCAAACATTTAAAGAATTAATACCAATCCTTCTCAAACTCTTCCAAAAAATAGAATAGGAGGTAACACTTCCAAACTTATTGAATGAGGCCAGAATTACCCTGATACCAAAACCAGACAAGGACGCCACAAGAAAAGAAAGTTACAGGCGAATATCTCTGATGACCATAGACGCAAAAATTCTCAACGAAATGTTAGCAAACTGAATTCAACAATACATTAAAAGGCTCATACACCATGATCAAGGGGGATTTATTCCAGGAACACAAGGATGTTTCAACAGCCACAAGTCAATCAATGTGATGTACCACATTAACAAAATGAAGGATAAAAATCATTTGATCATCTCAATAGATGCAGAAAAATCATTTTACAAATTCAACATCGATTTATAATAAAAACTCTCAACAAACTGGTATAGAGGAAACATAACTCAACATAATAAAAACCATATATGTCAAGCCCACAGTTAGCATCATACTCAATGGTGAAAGGTGAAAGCTTTTCCTCTAAGATCAGGAACAAGACAAAGATTCCCACTCTCACAGCTTTTATTCAACATAGCATTGGAAGTCCTCGCCTGAGCAATTAGAAAAAAAAAATACAAGGCATCCAATGGGAAGGGAAGGGAAGAAGTAAAACTGTCACTATACAGATGACATGATATTATATATAGAAAACCCTAAAGACTCCACCAAAAGACTGTTAGAACTAATCAGTGAATTTAGTAAAGTTGCAGGATACAAAATCAATATACAAAAATCTGTTGTGTTTTTATGCAGTAATAACAAATTGTAGTCATGTGCTACATAATGACATTTCAGTCAACAATGGACCACATATACAAAAGTGGTTCCGTAAGATTAGTACCATATAGCCTACATGTGTATTAGGCTATACCATCTAGCTTTGTGTAAGTATCATAGAGGAAGAAGAAATTTTCCTCTACCCTTCTAGATTCTTCTGGCTGGTCTAAGAATTAAATTGACATGAGACAGATTAACAGGAGAAAAACAAACAAAAGTTTAATAACGTATATACATGGGAGACACGCAGGAAAACCAAGTAAATTGCCCAAGTGGCTAGAGCCTTCACCTTAAATACCACCCTCAGCTAAAGACAAAAGAAGATGCTGGTGGGGGAAGAGTGTCTGTGACTTCAAAGGGAAGGACGGCAATTCACAGGTAGGGGAAAAGGAACAAACATTTGGAAAACAAGTGTTTGGCCACACCCAAACAGAAGAACACAGAGGAGAGCCCAACATACAGGCTTTTCTAGGTTTCTCCCTGTCTACCATCTAGTTCATGTTATACTAAGGGGATAGCTAGCTTCCGGAGACAGGATTTTTTTTTTTTTTTTTTTTTTTTGAGGAGGATCAGCCCTGAGCTAACATCTGATGCCAATCCTCCTCTTTTTGCTGAGGAAGATTGGCCCTGGGCTAACATCCATGCCCATCTTCCTCTACTTATATGGGACGCCGCCACAGCATGGCTTGACAACTGGTACGTTGGTGCACGCCAGAGATCTGAACCGGCGAACCCCGGCCCACCGAAGCAGAGCACGTGCACTTAACCACTCTGCCACCGGGTTGGCCCCTGAGACAGGATTTTTTATCTGAATTCTTTTAGGCAGTTAAGGGAGAGGTAACAAGAAAAACTTCCTAAGTCTTTTGTTTCTTAAAACAATCAGCCTAAAATAATCCTCATGTTAAAGAGACACACTTTGGGTAGCAAGTTTTGTTCCCTGTCAGTACACTGTATGATGTTTGCACAATGACAAAATTGCCTAAGGATACATTTTTCAGAATGTATCCCTGACTTGAAGCGATGCATGATTGTATAGGAAAAAGAAATTAAGAAAACAATTCCATTCACAACTGCATCAAAAAGAATAAAATACCTAGGACTAAATTTAATCAAGGAGGCATAAGACCTATAAACTGAGAATATAAGGGCCGGCTCCGTGGCTTAGCGGTTAAGTGCGCGCGCTCTGATGCTGGCGGCCCGGGTTCGGATCCCGGGCGCGCCCCGAGGCACCACTTCTCCGTCCAACGCGAGACCGAGTCCCACGTACAGCAACTAGAAGGATGTGAACCTATGACATACAACTATCTACTGGGGCTTTGGGGGGAAAAAAATGAATAAATAAAATCTTTAAAAAAAAAAAAAAAGAATATAAGACATTGATGAAAGACATTTAAAAAAACAGAAATAAATGGCAAGATATTGTGTGTTCATGGATTGGAAGAATTAATATTGTTAAAATGTCTATACTACCCAAGTCATTCTACAGATTTATTGCAATCCTTGTTAAAATTCCAAAGTCATTTTTCCAAGAAATAGAACAAACAATCCTAAAATTTGTATGGAACCTTAAAAGAGCCCAAATAGCCAGAGCAATCTTAAGAAAGAACAAAGCTGGAGGCATCATGCTCCCTGATTTCAAACTATATTACAAAGCTATAGTAATCAAAACAGTATTGTATTAGGATTAAAACAGATACAGATCAATGAAGTAAAATAGAGAGCCCAGAAATAAACCCATGTATAGATGATCAATTGACTTATGACAAAGGAGCCAAGAATATACAATGGGAAAAAGATAGTCTCTTCAATCAATGGTGTTGGAAAAACTGGACAGCCACATGCAAAAAAATGAATCTAGACCACTATCTTACACCATACACAAAAACTAACTCAAAATGGATTAAAGACTTGAGAGTAACTAACCTAAGACCTGAAACCATAAAACTCCTAGAAGAAAACATAGGCAGTAAACCCCTTGACATTGTTCTTGGCAATGATTTTTTGGATTTTACAACAAAAGCAAAGGCAACAAAAGCAAAAATAAACAAGTGAGGGGCCGGCTGGGTGGCACAAGTGGTTAAGTGCGTGCGCTCCGCTGCGGCGGCCTGGGGTTCGCCAGTTTGGATCCCGGGCACACACTGACGTATTACTTGTTGAGCCATGCTGTGGCGGCGTTGCATATAAAGTAGAGGAAGATGGACATGGATATTAGCTCAGGTCAAATCTTCCTCAGCAAAAAGAGGAGAATTAGCATCAGATGTTAGCTCAGAACTGATCTTCCTCACAAAAAAAAAATAAATAAACAAGTGAAACTACATCAAACTAAAAAGCTTCTGCACAGCAAAGGAAACCATCGGTAAAATGAAAAGGCAACCTATGAAATGGGAGAAAATATTTGCAAATCATATATCTGATAAGCAGTTAATATCCAAAATATATAAAGAACTCAGTCAACTCATTAGCAAAAAAACCAAACAATTCAATTAAAAAATGGGCAGAGGATCTGAATAGACATTTTTTCAAAGAAGACATACAGATGGCCAACAGGTACATGAAAAGGTGCTCAACATCCTTAATCATCAGGGAAATGCAAATCAAAACTGCAATGAGATATCACCTCACACCTCTTAGAATGATTATGATCAAAAAGACAAAAAATAACGTGTTGGTGAGCATGTGGAGAAAAGAAAACCCTTGTGCACTGTTGGTGCAAATGTAAATTGATGCAGCCATTATGGAAAACAGTATGGAGGTGCCTCAAAAAATATGAATAGAACTACTATATAATCTAACAATTCCACTTCTGGGTATTTACCCAAGGCAAACAAAACACTAACTCAAAAAGATAGATGCACCCTCCTGTTCAATGAATCATTATATACAATATCAAAATACGGAAGCAACCTAAATTCCATCAATGGATAAGTAAAGAAATTGTGATATATGTATGTACATACACACATAATGGAATATTATTCAGCCATAAAAAGAAGGAAATCTTGTCATTTGTGACAACATGGATGGACCTTGAGGGCATTATGCTAAGTGAAATAAGTCAATCAGAGAAAGACAAATACCGTATGATCTCACTTATATGTAGTATCTAAAAGAAAAAAAAAAAGCGAGTTTATAGATACAGAGAAGAGATTGGTGGTTGCCAGGGGCAGGGGGTCAAAACGTACATACAAACTTCCAGTTATAAAATAAATATGTCATGGGGATGTAATTAATAATATTGTATTGAATATTTGAAAGTTGCTAAGAGAGTAAATCTTAAAAGTCCTCATCTTAAGAAGAAAAAATTTTAACTATGTATGATAATGGATGATAATTAGATCTTTTGTGGTGATCATTTCACAATATATATGAATATCGAATCATTATGTTGTATATCTGAAACTAACTTAATGTTATATGTCAATTATACCTCAATAAAAAAATTTAAATATAACTAGTTAGACAACTAGTTAACTAGTTATATTAACTAGTAACTATATTTAACTATCTATATTAACTAGGCTTTACATATGTTAACTAGACTTATAGTGATCATTTCACAACATATACAAATATCTAAATATTATGTTGTACATTTGAAACTACTACAATGTTATATGTCAATTATATTTCAATAAAACATTTTTTTAAAACCTGATTGCTAATGAGATTGGGGTTTCTTTTGTGGGAAATGTTCTAAAATTTATTGTGGTGATGGTTTCACAACTCTATAAATAGAGTAAAAACCACTGAATTTTACACTTTAATGAGTGGATTCATGGTATGTGTATTATGGTATGTTACAGTATGTGAGTTACATCTCAAAGCTGTTATAATAAAACAAACCTGCAGAACCAGTGGAAAAAATGTTGAGGATCCCATAGATTTCTTTTTTTTTTAACAAGGGCTGCATTTATCTTTATTTACTTCAAAGAAAATAAAACTAATGATTAAAAACACACCAGGGATGGGGCCAGCCCCGTGGCTTAGTGGTTAAGTGTGCGCGCTCTGCTACTGGCGGCTGGGCGTGCACTGACACACCACTTCTCCTGCCATGCTGAGGCCCCATCCCACATACAGCAACTAGAAGGATGTGCAGCTATGACATACAACTACCTACTGGGGCTTTGGGGGACAAAAGGAGGAGGATTGGCAATAGATGTTAGCGCAGAGCCGGTCTTCCTCAGCAAAAAGAGGAGGATTAGCATGGATGTGAGCTCAGGGCTGATCTTCCTCACAAAAAAAAAAAAACCCAGCAGGGATGAAATATAAAGAGTAGGTGAAAAATGACCACTTGGAGTATGTGAAAGTCAATCTAATTTTTGTTTTACATAAGGTGGAGGGGAATCTTGTCTCAATCACTCTACAACAATGTAGTGGATCATAATGCCTTTTTTTTTTATTTTGGGTGAGGAAGATTTGCCCTGAGCTAACAGCTGCGCACATCTCCCTCTATTTCATATGTGGGATGCCTGCCACAGCATGGCTTGATAAGCTGTGGCTAGGCCCGCGCCTGGGATCTGAACCTGTGAACCTGGGGTTAACAAAGTGGAGCATGCCAACTTAACCACTATGCCACCGGGCCAGCCCCTGTACTGCTTTTTTGAAATAAGCTAACGAATAGTAATCAAGAATTTTGTTCTGTATCCCAGATGCAATGATATTCCTTCCTAAAAATAACATATAAAGAAAACATAAAGTAGAAAAAAATAACATGGAATAAATTAATGAGAAAATCTAAAAAAAAAAGAGACTGCAAAATTTTCTTGACATTTACATCCACTCCAGGAAATACTGAGCTATGGAGCAACTTGATTATGGAGTAGCGTAGGGAAGTGTGAATCTCTGTGTCTAGTAGACAGTCTTCAGAATATTCTGAGACTGACATGATGGATGATACTAAGGTTATGTCACCCAAGGGATCAGACCCCATGTGAACCATGTACTTTCTCAGTAGCAAAAATCTCAGGAAACATAAACTCTCATATGACTTCTAGCCTGAGAGGAAATAGAAACCCATAGACACAAGTGCTTCTCACAGTTGTGTGCTCAAGTCAGTTCATATCAGCTCATGATATCTGACTATTGAATTTTCAGGAATTTTTGAAGCCATTTGTTACAAAAAGCCATTATTAAAAATGAAATTATATAAACTTACATTTTAAATGAATTATATAAAAAATAAATAATAAGTACTCAAAACTCATCATTTCATACTTATTTTACTATTATCTACGCTCTTGAGGTTATTTATATTTATTATATCACTATAATAGAAATATTTCATAAATGTGTTATTGTACGTCTCTACCCAGTTCTGCATCGGGTAGCATCATAATGTTAAACTGAAATTAGACATAGTTGGAATATTTGTATCACAGAAATTGGTAAATACTACAAAGGCTCTATTTATTGTTTTGCTGATTTTCTAGGCTTAAGAAAGTCATGAAGAAAATATTAATAATTCATATTAAATTTAAACATGCCATATCTGTGACGACCAAATTGTAAATAATACAAAAAATGAGGACATATTCTTCTATTATTTGGAAAGCATCAGATTTTCTACTTTAATCTACACACCACTATAAGTCTTACAGATAAGGAGACTGAGACCTAGAGCATTAAGTAGCATGCCCATTGTCACATGGGCTATGAGTAATGTAGACAGGATTGAATTCCAATCCCTATTTTCTTAAATCACAATAAATTTTTTCTCCAGCCTTCTTATAATGTTTTAAAGTACCACCAAGCAGGCATAGATTATAATTGGAAGAAAAATAAAAGAGCATCACATACAAGAACCAAGAACAAAAAGGATCACTTCAGTGATTTACAAATATCTGATTGATAAAAATCTGACTAATGAAAATCTTATTCAGTATAGAAGTCACTTAAGTCATTAACGAATCAATGAAATTCCAAAATATATGTTTGTTGTTTCATGCTTGTCTTACTAGTTAAAGTAAAAGAAAATACTGACCAATATTCATTTTGGAAGTGCACTTAATAATCATTAGCAACCATAGGTTAGCTACAAACACAGATTTTGGCAAAACATTAACAAAAGTATTCTGTGAGAGTTAACAGGCTATATGCAGTTCACAATAAAGGATATTGTGTACTTTAATGCCATCTAAAAGTTATACACTATACATAATATATAGTGGCCCAATTTATAATAAAGATAATATATATTTAATATCATATATATTGTCATTTGGAGATCTAGTTGGTAAACTTTTATTAACACACCACTGCCCTCCCCTCGCTAAATACTTGTCTAAATACAGCAATGTTGCTTCCTTTAATTGTCCACCTCTCTCCTCTCTCTTTCTGCCTTTCTCCCTCTCTCACTGTGTCTATCCCTATATATATTCCTAGTTGATAGCTTCTTCTCACTGCCTGACTCTTATTTTCTTATTGATAGCAGTCCCTCCCTATATAGTCTTTCTACAATCTCCATACCTACTGACACAGCCTAGCAATTGTTCCCTTTAGTTTTCTTCATGGTCCCTACATCCCATTCTGCACAATAGCTAGACTGCACCTTTCTAATTAATTATAAATCAGATCTCATCACCTCCTGTTCAAAGTTTTCCATTGTCTTCTCATCACACTTAGAAAGAAATTCAAACCCTTACTTTGGCTCACAGGGCTCAGTATAATCTGGCTCCTCTCTCTCCAACTGTGTCTTGTTTCCCTTCTCCCCTCTATCACTTTCAGTATTGGTTCCCTGTTCAGTCACATACAGCATGCAACCTGTGCAGTCACATAGGACCCTGAGCTCAGAAGGATCTCAAGCTTGGTTGAATTATCTGCCGTTGCTGTCTTGAAAGTCTTAATAATTTTTAAACAAAGGCTCCACATTTTCATTTTACAACAGGACTTGCTAATTATGTATGTGGCCATTCTCATTATGTTTTAGCCATACCAGCCTTATTTCTTTTCCTCAACTGGGACAAACTCTTTTCCACCTTAGTACTATTGCCATCCACATTCTCTCTTCCTAGAAAGTTTTTCCCTCAGCCGTATGCCTAACTGTCTCTTTTTGTCATTCAAGTCTCAGCTCCATATCAACACATTTGTGAGCTCTTACCTATCAGCCAGTGTAAAGCAGCAGCTCCTTAGTAGTTATACTCCATCATTCACTTTTTATTGTCTTCATAATATTTACCCTTTGCTGAAATGATCTTTTTCCTTGAATGGTTTACTTATTGTCTACCTGTCTTCACTAGAATTTTAACTGAATAAGAGCAGAGATTTTATCTATGAAATTCAGCACTCTACAAGCAGCAGCTAGAACACTAGCATATAGCAGTCATTCAATAAATATCTGCCAAATAAATGAATGAATCCATTCCTGTCTATCATCTAGCACAATACAAGTCTAGTTGCCTCATCTGAAAACCTTCCAGTTTGTGACATCTTCATGATCCTCTCACATCAGTCACCGAACTGATCCTTCAGTATTTGATATAGTTTTGGGTTCTGGTTGAATGGTAGTCAAATCCTGGTTATACCACCTATAGCCCTTGTAACAATGGATATGTTACCTAGCTTTCCAGGCTTCAGTTCTTTTATCTACAAAACTTATTAGTATTGTGTAGATTATATGAGAGAATATGTACAAAGAACTGGGAGAGAACTAGCGGACAGAAACTCCTCAATACATATTAGCACTGATTCTCATTATAAATTTCTTCAATTACTGGAATCACAGCTATCAATGATAAATGGATACCCTCACTCACCTGTAAGTCATATCTAACTGTGATATTACACTAAATTGTCTGTTTGGTTAATTATAAAGAATGAAATTGTATATATGTATACATATATATAAATAATATATAGAGATATACATCTATATCAATAGATATACAATCATGTGCCGCATAACGACATTTCGGTCAATGACAGACCACATATATGATGGTGGTCCCATAAGATTAGTACCATATAGCTTAGGTGGGTAGTAAGCTATATCATCTAGGTTTGTGTAAGTACACTCTATGATGTTTGCACAATGATGAAATTGCCTACCGATGCATTTCTCAGAACGTATCCCCGACGTTAAGCAGCAATCGACTGTATTTATATACTACTTTGTTAATATTGAACTATTTGTTTATATTTTGTTAGTCAATGTGTTCTGCATACATAAATACAAACGATATTTTAATTCTGAGAAATCGAAACATCATTCAGCCCCAATATTTCTTGTAATTATGCTTGCTTTTTTTTTTCCCCACTTCCGTAGTACAATTTTGTGTCACTCTTGAGTTTCTGGGTTTCATATCAAACCCAAATGTATTTGCAAACCACACACAAATATTCTGTAGGTAACAGTGATAACCGTAGAGACATTTTTAAATCTCTGCCATTGTAGAGGCAAACTGTCTTGTCATTAAGAAAAAAGCAAAGAAATAAAAACAAAAACAAAAACATCAACTGGGTTTTCCAGCAATGCCTATTGACAAAGATGCCATAACATTTTTAAAAAGGAATTGAAGAGCAGAGTTGAAATGCTGAGAGCATAGTTTATTGTAAATGCCTGAATCAGAGCAAACAACCAGTGAAAGGTCAACATAACAGCCCATTGATCTGAACAAGCACATTTGCTAAACCTAGTAATAAATTCCCCCAAGAGCCAGAGCAGCAATTCCTTCAAATATTTGTGATATCTTTTTGTATGAGGCAGCTGACCAGAAAGTATAGAGAATTTGCCCTTTATCAATGTTAACACAATGTGAGTAAACTACGGCCCTGCCGTAAGGATTTTAAACACTATTATTTCCATCAATTTAATTTTATTGAACGCACATTTTGAACACCTACATGTCAGTCAATGATCTACGCCCTTTGGAAATAGTAACTAACAATGCTATTAGTAATATATTGTCCCTGTCATTAAGGAGTTCAGTCTGTCCCGGGAGAAATTATAAGACACTAGGACAATTGCTATATTAGAAGTATGCAAAGATTGCTACTGGAAAAGTTAGGTAATCTCTAAATTTTTCTCTTTTTATGGTGATGTGTTTTTGGAGTTTGTGAAAAATTTTACAGAAGAAATTAATTTTGAGCTGGTCTTTGAAATGTAAGTAGGAAAAAAAAACACAGAAATAGACATGACGCAAAAGAGGGTAGCACACAATGAGTAAAGAAAACAAAATAAATCAAGGTAGACTGTCAAGAAAATGAAGGGCTTGGTTAGTGAATAGCAGGGTTGTGGTAAAGAAATACTACAGAAACTCCAGGGTCCATGCTATTAACCTCTATATTACTAACCTGTTCAATCAAATTAAATTAGTAAAAGCTAATGAATAAGCATGTGAAAGCCAACAACAACAAAAAGTGAAGTCTCAAGCCTTTACTATCAAAGCATGAATAATTTCAGTTCTCTCATTGAGCTATTCTTTATTCTCATCTCTAGTTCATCTGATCATCGCTCAAAGCTTTCTATCCAAGGTAAAAATTCCCATTTTTAAAATATATGGTATATCTTTTTGGTTATTGGTAGGGTTGCCATATAAAATATAAGACACAGTTAAATTTGAATTTCAGACAAGGTGGGGTTTTTTTTAGTTGTTAATATGTCCCAAGTATTTTCTATCTTTTTCTCTATTATCTGTAGGTAATGTTACTTTTTATTTCTCTAGCTGCTTTTAATAATTTTTCTTACCATAGTTTTCTATAATTTGATTATGATGTGCTTGAAGTGATTTCTTTATGTTTATTTTAATTTACTTTGGATATTCTCTATTCCTTCAAATTCACTGCCTGTTTCTTCTACAGTGCCTAATCTGTATATCCTATACAGTATAACTTTATTTCAGAGATGGTATCTTTACCTTTAGAAATCAGAGTATATTCTAAAGGATATGGGTATCCTAAAGTATCAGAAAGAAATTAGGATGTATTTTTAGCACCCCACCAACTGTTTTCTGTGCATTATGAATATTCATTATTACAAAATCCTAGAGGTCATTTAATCCCAAAGCACTTTGCCAGATAATTCTGGCTAGTGCTCCTCACAGAACAATGTAAAAATCTATGAAGATTTTTAATGTTGAAGGCCCCCCTCAAACATTATTGCTCAAATGCATGGGCATATATGTTTGCACTCACATAAATACAACTATACAAATGTGCATGCATACACACATTCACAGATGAGATGTATATTTTCTTAAGGCCCAGTATGGCATGCTGTAATATAGGTTTTTAAAATGCTGTGTTGACCAAGTTTTGAGGCCCTGACTAGAGGCCAGTCAGTTCCCCTTCTTGAGAAGCCAACTACGACCATATCCCCATGTTCTCTCACACTTAAGGCCACTATACACTTGCCCTAATCACCTCAGGGCCAAGTACCAGAAAATCAGGGGCAGTCCCTATGTCCTCAAGCCTGCTGAAATTATTCAAATTAGCCAATCCTAAACCTGCTTGCCCTGTCTCACTCTTTCCTTCCTGCAAACACGCAATAAAAGCACTTGTCCATGGTTCCCCTCTTTCTCGCTGCCTTGTGACTGGCCATTGTGCTTCCCCAGTGTCTCTGTATAGCATCCTGTGTTCTCCCCAGGCAACCTGGCTGACTATAATGAAACTGTAAAACATTTTCCAGTTTTCCCCTCTTGATCTGCATCTGGCTTCACCATACCTCACCCAAGGTAACATGGTTAAAACACATGCCAAGTGTATTCTTTGTCCTAGGCCTTGAATCGTTATAACTAGGCAAATGATCAAATTTCTAAACCTTGAAATCATAATTTTAATCAAACAATACCAAAAATAAAAAAATATACAGTGCACTTATAATATTTTTTACTTCCTCCATTTTCACCTGCATATTAAACATGAGGTATTTGTAAGAAAGATAAGTATGGCCTTACATTTCCCTTATTTAAAAAAGAAAAATGACAATTTTCAGAATCTCTGAAGAATGCATTTCAGTATAGGATCAATCAAGAATGTAGTCTAGTTTGTTAAGTAGAAATAGATTGAGTCGAGTTTTTAAAGTAGATGGGATTTACATCAGAAAATTAGAGGCTTACAAAACTTTGGAAGGACAGAGGTAGTGAAGGGGAGGAATAAAGGTAAAGTAACATCAAGCATTTAGGAATTTAGAAAAGCAATTTCTGCAGAAATCACCTCTGATGAACTCAACTCTCTGTAGCACCAAAGTGGATAATTCGCCACAGGACATTCAAAGCTCCTTGCAAAAATTTCTTTTATGGTGTCTGCTGAAGCCATTACATGCTTGCCAATGCTACAGCAGAAATAATGGTTTCTGTTTGTCTTTTATCTTTCAAATCTTGTTGGAAATGCCTTTCACTGGCAATTTCAAATTTGATATCTTGCTAGCAGGTTTTCCGAAATGTGTAGTTTCTTAACATCCAAACCCTGTAATAGAGAAAAGAGCGTTGAATATCTAAGAGACAGTCTGGCCCATTCACCGCTTTCCCCATCAAGCATCCGTACACAGTCTCTTATCGATATTCAATTTAAAAGAACAATGTCAACTAGAGTGTTTCTTCATAACCTGATGAAATTATGCCTTGTACAAACTAATATACATTCACCGTCTTCCTGAGAAAGAAGATACCATAGCACAATCAATCACTGTTTCCATCCTAATATATTGTTCACGTCACTCATTTTTCATTCAAAATCTTCCTTTGATTTATTAGACGAAATTATTTTAACTCTCATTAGCACACCTTTTATAAAATAGTAGGGGGAAAAGAAGGAGGATAAAAATGGTTAATATATACAAATGTATGCACAAAAACATGGAAGATAATATGCTTAGTTACTGTAGACTTTGAAAATGTTAATGAGGCCATGATTGTTATTAATAATTGCTTTCATCCACTATCCCACTTCTCAGCTGATTTTGGTTTATTATTTTAAGAGATGATAAAAAATCTCATTCCTGGAGGATCTGAGTCATTAAGATCCAAATTCCTAATATTCTTCCATTAATTGCTACCTCCATCACTTGCATTAATAATGGATATGGGAATATGAAAAGGTGCCCTCTCTAGATTCCAGACATATTTCTCAACCTCATTATGAAGCAGTGCCCATACTTCCACTTGATAATAAGGTTTAATACTCCAAAGGCACAGCATTTTGCCACTTATTTCAATGGCATTAAGAGATCAGAGTAGTTATCAGTCTCATATTCCGATTCAATAGAAATATTGTTTGTACCATGGTAGAAGCAATCCTATGCTGGCAATTAGTGTGCATTAATTAAGAGAGTTAATGATGGGAGAAAAAACGTTCACAATTGTGTTATTGGGCAATAATGCAAGGAACCAGTCTAATATCACTCTCTAATTTCTGAACCTGTGTCATGTAACTAAGAACAGCTGTCATGTATTGGTCATGTCAAAACATAATAACACATCTTGAAGGACAGTGCTGCAAACTCTCAAGTTATTGCCTCCCTCCTGGTTCTGTCAGTAAGACTTTGATATTCTACTACACCATTCTCACAGGTTAGATATTTCTCTGTAATTTAGAATATAGTAACATTACTGAATTTTATTAGTATATTCATATCATCTCAATTTTTGGTAATATAATATGTTCCTTGGTCAAAATCAAAGAAGTATTCTATACCGTGATAGTGAATAAGGCATTCTGTAAGAACACAGATTTTGGTGTCTGGCAGAATTATGTCTGGCAGTCAAGAAAGGCAAATCGATATCCAGAATAATTGCCAGTTCTAGTGACAAATTGCTGTTGTCTCCATCTCAGATGGGGAATAATGTAACTGTCTTTGCCACCAGGTAACTGTTTTTTCATCCCGCTGAATGTTGCCATATTGGAGGTTAATCATTAGTCTCCAAGGTTGCCATATTGGTACTCAGCAGTAACAATAACCAGATGTGCCTTAATGAGAGGAAGTCCATGTTGATAAGCCAATGCTCATTATTCAGGCAACTATGTCCACTTTTTTCTCAAGTCTATTGAATACATCTATTGAATAAGTTCTGTTCTGACTAGAAAAATAAACTGATATCCATAAGACAGGTCATTTTGTTCCTCTGATTAATGAGAACCTTCTGCAATTGGTGCCCCTTTGTTAGTAGCTGTATGAGACTGAATATCCTCACATCTCTGTTTATTCTGACAGTTCCATCTGGTCCCTGGACCACTTCCACAGGTCCCTTTGTCTTCAAGTCTTTTACTTTTCTAGTCCTTGTGCATCCATCCAAACTATTACCACTTCCCCGGCTTGTGAGACCTGAATTCTGACTACTTTACTTCTGAGTTAAATGGACGAACAAAAATTACTTGAACATTTGCCTCCTGAGAGCATTTACATTGCCCAGTGTTCTCCAAGCCATACTTTTTACTCCACTGAATAGCACTGTAATGTTGTACCATTGTACTTCCATTGTACTGTACTATTGTATACTTCTAGCTGTTGCCAAAATATGTGAACTGAGCCTTAATTTATTTTTGGTGAGGAAGATTGGTGCTGAGCTAACATCTATGCCAATCTTCCTCTATTTTTTCTTTTAATGTGGGATGCCACCACAGCATGGCTTGATGAGTGGTGTGTAGGTCTGCGACTGGGATCCAAACCTATGAAGCTTGCACTGCCGAAGAGGAGCACGCAAACTTAACCACTACACTGCTGGGCTGCCCCCAACTGAGTCGTATTTTTAATTCTTCAGTCAGCTATTTATGGAAGCATTCTCATGAAACTATAGGTGTGGACTGAAGGAGCAGTGGGTCAGTGTGGTAGTCAATGTGGTAGTAGGTGCCATTTACTCAGAAACACCTGATGATGAAAATTATTGTCACTTTAGGAACACTTTGACACTACCTCATATATGCAACTTTCACTTAAGGATGGACTACTGCAGCACAACTTTTTGGTTTGGTGGATCCAATACCTATTTCATGTCAGGTAGCCCAAGTTACATGGTCACTTGTATTTTATGGTCAAACTCTCAGTCCTACTTGGCCTAAGAGAAAAGCAAGACCTATTTCTCAAATAGAAAATACTTATTTTTAAAAGAGGGCATGGCTTTGCTCTGTACTGGGCAGAGTAAGCGCTGTGATTCTCTGATTGGGGATTGCCAGAAAACCTCTAGAGCATCTAATATGCCCCAAATATTTAGAACACTATGTATTCAGCTGGGTCCTAAGTACCAAGTGGCAAAGCAGCTTGCTCTGCAAACTAGAACAGCTTCAAATCCTCATCTTGCTCTTTGTACCATTTTAAACTTGCAACCCTATCAATTATTCAATAAATCAAACCAGCACAGACATAGAAATTGTATGTTTCCTCTGTAATCTAAAGAGTCCCATCAAAATGTGCCTTTTACTTACAAATAGGTGGTGTTATATTTTAAGTGGTGCAATATGCAGAAACTTGTCTATTTTTCTTTTATTTTATTGCGGTAAAATATATGTAACATAAAATTTGCCACTTTAAGTGTACAATTCAGTGGCCTCAATTACATTCACAATGTTATGCAACTGTCACCACTATTTCCAAAACTTTTTCATCACCTCAGACACTCTGTACCAATTAAACAATAACTATCCGTTTCCCTCTTCCCCATAATGCAGATAACCTCTAATCTACTTTCTGTTTGTATGAATTTACCTATTTTAGATATCTCATAAAAGCGCAATCATATAATACTTGTCCTTTTGTGTCGCCTTATTTCATCTAGCATAATGTTTTCAAGGTTCATCCATGTTCTAGCATGTATGAGAACTTCATTTTTGTGGCAAATATTCCAGTGTGTGTGTGTGTATATATATATATAATATATATATATACACATACACACATATATGTATATGCACATTCATCTATTGACACACCTGCACTGTTTCCACCTTTTGGCTATTGTGAATAATACTACAATGAACATTGGTATATGAGTATCTGTTAGAGTCCCTCCTTTCCATTATTTTTGGTATATACCTAACCTAGGAGTAGAATTTATGGGTTATATGGTAATTCTATTTAACTTTTTGAGGCACTGAAAAACTGTTTTTCACTGGCTGCATCATTTTACGTTCCCACCAGCAATGTATGAAGGTTCCAATTTCTCTACATCCTTGCCAAAATTTGTCATTTTCCATTTTTTTAATTATATCCAGCCTACTATGTGTGAAGTGTTATATTACTGTGTTTTCTATTTAATTTTCCTAATGGCTAATGATGTCGAACATATTTTAATCTGCTTATTGGCCATTTTCATATCTATTGAGAGAAATGTCTATTCAAGTTCTTTGTCCATTTTTAGTGGGTTCTTTGTCTTTTTTGTTGTTGAGTTGTAAGAGTTCTTTTAATATCACGTATATTAAATGCTTATCAGATATTTAACTTCCAAAATATTTTCTCCCATTCTCTATATTATCTTTAAACTTGCTTGATAATGCCTTTTGATGCCCTAAAGTTTTTAATTTTGATGAATTATCTTCTTCTTTTGCTGTTTTTACTTTTGTTGTCATATCTAAGAATCCATTGCCAAATCCAAGGCCATGAAGTTTTACCCCTTTGTTTCCTTCTACAAAGTTTGGGACCCATTTTGAGATAATTTTTATATATGGTGTGAGGTAGGACCCCAATTTCATTCTTATCCATGTGGAAATCCAGTTGTCCCAGTACTTTGTTGAAGAGACTAGTCTTTTCCTATTGAAAGATCTTGGCATCCTTGTTGAAATCAATTGGCCGTAGATGTATTGGCTTATTTTCTAGATTCTCAATTCTATACCATTGGTCAATATGTCTGTTCTTATGCCAGTACCACAATGTTTTGATTACTATAGTTTTGTAATAAGTTATAAAATTGGCAAATGTGAGTCTTCCACCTTGAGGCTTTGAGAATGATTTCTGTTAATTCTTTTTCATGTTTGGTAGAATTCATCAGTGAAGCCATCTGGTTATGGACTTTTCTTTGATGAGAGGTTTTTGATTAGTGATTTAATCTCTCTTTGGATCTGTTAACATCTTTTTATTTTTTCTGAGTCAGGTAATTTGGGTTTCTAAGAAATTTTCCACTTCATCTAGAGTTCCTAATTTGTTGACATAGAATTGTTCATAGTATTTTCTTAAATAATTTTTTATTTTTGTAAGGTCAATAATAATTTTTACACTTTAACTTCTGATTTCAGTTATATGTGTCTTCTCTCTTTTGTTCTTTGTCAATCTAGCTAATAGTTTGTCCATTTTGTTCATCTTTTAAGTTAACCAACTTGTGGTTTCATTGATCCTATTTTTTTTAATTCTCTATTTCATTTATTTCTGCTCTAATCTTTATTATTTCTTTCCTTCTGCAAGATTTGGATTTAGATGGCTCTTCTTATTCTAGTTCCTCAAGGTGTAAAGTTAGATTATTAATTTGAAATATTTCTTTTATTTGAATGTAGGTGTTTACAGCTATAAATTTCCATCTGAGCAATGCTGTCATTGCATTCCATATGTTCAGGTGTGTTTTGTTTTCATTTTTATCCATCTCTAGGCATTTTATAATATTCCTTGTGATTTCTTCTTGATGTATTAGTTGTTTAAGAGTGTGTCATTTAATTCTCACATATTTGTGAATTTTCCAGTTTTCCTTCTGTTATTCATTTCTATCTTCATTACATTATAGCCATAGAAGATACTTTTTATGATTTCAATCTTTTTAAATTTATTGTTTTGTGTCCTAGCATATGGCTTTCCTGGACAATATTCCATGTGCACTTGAGGATAATGTGTATTCTGCTGTTGTTGGGTAGAGTGTTCTATATGTCTGTTAGGCCTAGTTGATTTATAGTGTTATTCAAATCAATATTTCCTTATTGATTTTCTGTCCAAATGATCTGTCCCTTATTGAAAGTATTGAGGTGTCTATTATCATAGAACTGTTTATTTCTACATTCATTTCTGTTAATTTTTACATCATATATTTTGTGTCTCTGTCTGGTGTGTGTGTATATATATATATATATATGTCTGATATATGTTCATAATTGTTACAAGTTCTTGATGAATTTACCCTTTTATCAATATGTAATGTCCTTTCTGTCTCTTATAACAGTTTTTGACTTAAAGTCTATTTTGTGTGATATTAGTTTAGCCACCCCAGCTCTCTTTTGGTTACTTTTTGTATGGAATATCTTTTTCCATCCTTTCACTTTCAATCTACAGTAATACATCGCTTAACAATGGAGATATGTTCTGAGAAATTAGTTGTTAGGGGATTTTGTCATTGTGCAAACATCATAGAATGTACTTACACAAATCTAGATAGCCTACTATACACCTAGGCTATACGGTACTAATCTTATGGGACTACCATCATATATGAGGCACATGACTGTATTTGTGCCTTTGGATCTAAAGTGAGTATCTTGTAGATAGCATATAATTGGCATTCTGTTTTTCATTCTGCTACTCTTTGTCTTTTGATTGGAGAGTTTAATCTATTTACCTTTCAAGTTACTGATAAGGAAAGACTTCTGTCATTTTGCTATCATCTGTTTTCTCCCTATAACTTTTTTGGCCCTTTTACCCTTCATTACTGTTTTCTTTTGAGTTTAGTTGATTTTTTTGTAGTGAACTGTTTGAGTTCTCTTCTCATTTCCTTATGTGTACACTTTTAAGGTATTTTCTATGAGAATACTATGGAGACTACACTTAATATTCTAAATTTATTACAATCTAGTTGAAGTTGGTGCCAAATTAGGTTCACTGTCATACAAAACTTGCTCCTATAGGCTCGATCCCCTCTTTTATATTGTTGCTGTCAAAAATTATATCTTTATACATTGCTTGATAACATAAAATTATTATTTTTATTCATTTGTATTTTAAATCATGTAGGAAACAAAAAGTGGAGTTACAAACCAAAAATACAATAATACTGGTGTTTATATTTGCCTGTTTAGTTATCTTTACCAAAGATATTTATTTCTTCATATGGCTTTGAGTTACTGTCAACCAGAAGGACACCTTTAGCATTTCTTATTGGGCAGGTCTAATGGTAATGGAACATTTCACCTTTTGCTTATCTTGTAATGTGTTAATTTCTTCCTCATTTTTGAAAGACTTTTGCCTAATATAGAATTCTTGGTTAACAGTTTTTTTTTTTTTTTCTTCCAGTACTTTAAATATATCATCCCTCTGCCTTTTGGCTTCCATGATTTTTGATGAGAACTCAACTGTTAATCTTATTGAGGATCCCTTGTATGTGATGAGTTGCTTCTATCTTGTTGCTTTCAAGGTTGTCCCTTTGTCTTTGTCTTTCAGCAGTTTGATTATAATGTGTCACCATGATGTGCTCCATGAGTTTATCCTACTTGGAGTTTATTGAGTTTCTTGAATGTGTAGATTCATCTCTTTCATCAAATTTGGCAGGTTTTCATCTCTTCTTCCTTTCCCTTTCTTTCTTTCTGCTCCTTCTGTGATTCCCATCATGGTTTATGTTGGTCTGCTTGAAAAGTTCTACAGTACAGGCACCTTAGGCTCTGTTCATTATTTTATTCATTTTTTTCTCCTCCTCAAACTTGATAATTCAATTTTCCTATATTCAAGTTGTTGATTTTTTTCTTCTGCCTGCTTAAATCTGCCACTAAACTCCACTAGTGAATGTTTGATTCCAGTTACTGTAATTTTCAACTCTGGAATTTTTGTTTGGTTCCTTTTAATAAATTATGTTTCCTTATTGTCCTTTTGTTTATACCTCATTTTCCTGATTTGCTTTAGTTCTTTGTCCATGGTTTCCCTTAGTTTTTTGAGCATATTAAGACAGTTGTTTTAAAGTCTTTACTAATACATACAACGTCTGCGTTTTTTCAGGGACAGTTTCTGTCAATTATTTTCTTTCTCTGAATGGGACATACTTTCCTCAAATGACATGTGAGTTTTTTGTTGTTGAAAACTGAATATTTGAATATTATAATGTGTTAACTCTGGAAATCAGATTCTTTCCCTTCCCTACGGTTTGTTATGTTTTGATTGTTGAAAGCTATAGTCCATTTGCTTACTGATTTTTTCCAAACTGTTTTTGAAAAGACTGTGTGCTTTGTCATGTGGGTCACTGAAGTCTCTGTTTCTTTAGCTTATGTTCAGCTAGTGTTTCTTATAGAAATTTCCTTAATTGGCGGGAGATAGAAAAAAAAGTCTCCAAGTTTTCTAGGATTGGCTGTGTGCTGGGATATTACAATACTTCGCTAGTCCATTTACAACTTGGTTTGACTTCACTCCTGCTTGCACTGAGCCTAGAGATCAGCCAAAGGTGAAAATTTAGGGTCTTCTTGAGGTTTTTGTGAGCATGTGTGTTGCCTTGGGCGTGTGAATGACATTCTAAATTCTCATTATACATTGGCAGCTTTGAATATTTGGATTTCCCAAAGAAACTCCTTAGCTTTTCCACCCTGCCTTTAGGCTATCTATTGCATGTGTCAACCATATTATTTTACCTCATGTGACTGCTATTTTGTCATTTGCCTCACAGTCTTTTCAAGCGATGCCCACCAATTTTATGCCCTGAGTCAATTCCAAATTAGGCAAAAAAGAAATGAGTATTTTGGATTAGTCCTCCAGGTATCTTCCAGACAAGTTAGAACAGAGAAACATAATATTCCACAAAGGTCTGCTCTCCTTCTCCAGAACCAGAGATCAAGGTCCCACACTGGGAATACGAGCTGTCTTCTTTAAAACTGCCACCAAGACAGAGAGGGTTTGGGTCAAGGGCAGGTAAAAATGCCACAAAGGTGTTCCTACCATTTTTAAATTGCCTTTTTCTTGATTCAGCATTTGCTTGATTGCTGTAAATCTTTGATTATTTTCTGGAGTTATGACAAAGTTGGTTCTGGAAGTTTCTGCTTGTTTTTTGATGTTTCTCTGTAGGGACAGAAACTTGGACTGCTTGATGTGTCATTTTGTTGTTGTCATTCTATTTGTTACTTTTGATAAAAATTTCAACATGCTACCAACACTACAGCTTAGAAGTGTTACAACCAAGATGACAAGTCCCTGATATTGTATCAAGTTTATTACCTACTTTCCGGCATTATTGTATCATACCAAGTTACCAGGAGTATTCATGTTACTTAATGCTCACTAGATACAATTTGCCTGATGTCATAAACACACTGAACCTTGGATGATGTCCTGTGGGACAGCAAATTGGTCAAGATCCCAGTGTATTAGATTATAAAAAGAACTGGATAGTAGATACCTACTCTAGAAATGTGTATTTCAGCCCATATAAGGAAAAGGTAAACAGCTTATGGCATTTTTTATTAATTGGCATAAATTAAAAACAATAATGTGCCAGAACAATAGCTGCATCACATTTGCTAAGGTCTGTGTTTATACGCTCTGGTAAAAAGCAAACCAAAAAACCTAAGATTGAAGTTACAATGAAAATCACCAACTCATTAGGTTTAAAATTATACTTTGAGGGAGTGACATCACCAAGATGGCAACATAGGTCATTCCCAACCTTGCTCCCACTCACAAGAAGAACTATCAACTGTTCACGGAAAAGACATCACTGAGAAAGTCCTAGAACATGGAGGTGAAGCTAAGGCACCCCCTTGCACCACAGAAACCATGACAGACCTCATTAGAAGGGTAAGAGGAGGGGTTACACACTGCATTGCCCCTACTCCAGACTAGTGTAGCACCACGCTGAGAGGTCTCCTCTAAGTCTACAGTTCCTCCAGTGAAAAAAGAGAGCCCAGGCTGGACATCTAGCTCTCCCAGCATTGTGGGTCACTTCTTGGGAGTCTCCCCTCTAGTCTCACCTCACAGGGATTGTGAGGAAATCTGTGGGGCTTGACCACTGGGAATATGAGTGTGATGGAGAAGGAGGGTGTAGTGTGTAACAACTAGCACTTGGATCTAGGAAGACTGAGCTCCTACCTGCAGTGCCCAAGTAGTAATCCCAACCAATGGCCTTGCTTATCTGCAGAGCCAAGATGGTGGCACAGTCTGACCAGGGAACTCAGAAGGGAACAGGTCTGCCTGATTTGGGACCTCAAATGAAGAACCTTGCAACCCTGGAGCCTAGTCTTCCCCCTGCCCATGCAGGGGTGCTGAGTCATAGCACTTCTTACTGCTGAGTGTAGCTGCTGGCCATGCCCAACCAGAAAGCCTGACTGGAATACCTGAGAGCTGTGTAGACCAGCAGCGCTCAAGTCGAGAGCCAGCAGGCAGAGATGATAAACTGCAGAGAAAAGCCAGTGGCACCATTTGGCCAGTAAACTTGGGGTGTGGGTCAGCTTGTGTCAAGACCACAAACAAAGAGCCTTGCCAGTCTTGGAGTGGATTCCCTGCTCTGCCCAGACAGGGAAGCTAATTCACACCCCTGTTGACTGCTAAGTGGAGCTCTTGGACCTGCCTGACCAAAAAGCCTGACTTGAGCACCTGGAAAATGGCTTGGCCCAGCAGCACTCAAGCAAAGAACCTAGCCAGCAGCTCTGCCTGTCTGCAGAGATAAGCTGGCAACCCTGTCTTGCCAGAGAGTTTAGGGCACAGGTCTTTCTGGTTAACTCCCCAAATAAGAGTCTCGTCATCATTGGGGCTTATTCTATGCTCCCCTTTCTCACAGTAGGAAAGCTAATATGTAGCCCTGCCCACTGAGGTGTACAGCCTCCAACCTTGCTAACCAGGAAACATAACCAGAGCTCCCAGGAATTTCAGTAGCCCATACTGCAGCTGCAATTACAGTGGCACTTGAGCAGAGAAGCCAACTAGCAGTTCTGTGTCTGCAGAGCCAAGATGATGGTCCAGGGAGCTTAGCACACAGGTCTGTCGGATTTGATTGCCAGACAAAGAGCCTTGCCAGCACTGAGGCCTGTTCTGTAGCCCCAACCAGACAGGAAAGGTAATTTATAGCCCTGCCCAAAGCTGAATATGGCCTCTCTCCCAACCCAACCAAGAAACCTAACTACAGCTCCTAGGAATCTGTATAGCCCATCTTGAAACTCTGATTACTGCAGCACTGAAATGTAGAACCCAGCCAGCAGCCCTCCCCATCTACAGAATTAGGGCAGTGGCCCATCAGGCCTTTGAACTTGGTGTACAGTTCTGCCTTATTTTGTCCTCAAACAAGAGTCTTGCCAGCCTTTGGGCCTGTACAGGGTGCTACCCAAGTAGGTAAATTAATTTGTAGTCCCACCTATGGCTAAATACAGCTTTCAGCCCACACAACCAGGGGACCCAACCAGAGTACATGAGAAGCTGTATAGCCCATCCTACAGCCCTGCTTACAGTGACACTTGAACAAAGAGAACAGCATGTGGCTTTGCCTATCTGCAGAAAAAAAGTAATGGCCCCATCTGGCCAAAATATTCAGTGCACATTCTATCCTGATTCAGATTCCCAAACAATGAGCAGTGCAGGCCTTGGGGCCCATTCTGCTGCCCTACCAAGGCAGGAAGTTAATTCATAGCCATATCTACTGCTGAGTATAGTAGTCAATACCAACTATCTAGGAAGTCTGACCAGAGAACCCAGGCAACTATGGAACCCATTCTGTAGCCTCTCATGGGCAGGGCACAAAGCCAGTGGTCCTATCCAATTGTTCTCAGCCTTCAGCATCCCCTGACCTCAGAACATGGGCAGTGGCCTCACCCAAAAAGAGACGTGGATAGCAAGCTCCGCCTGCACAAGAATGTCACCAGCTGAAATGTCAAGAACACAAAGCTGAGTGGCCTGATAAAGAATATTTCTACCAAAGTGAACCAGTAAAGTCTAGAAGAGAAGACTGCTTACTCAAATGTACAGATACCAACATAAGGAATCAAGTATCACAAAAAATAAGACACAAAAACATGACACCACCAAATGAATCTAATAATCCTCCAATAACTGACCCTAAAGAAATGGAAATCTATGAACTATCAGACAAAGAATTTAGAATAATCTTATTAAAGAAGTTGAGTGAACTACAAGGACACACAGACAGACAACTAAACAAAATTAAAAAAAAAAACAATGCATAAACAAAACAAGTTCAGAGGAATAGAAACTGTAAAAAAAAAACAACAACAAATTTTAGAGCTGAAAAATATAATGACTGAACTAGAGAATTCAATAGCTTCTAAAGCACACTTGACTGTGCAGAAGAAAGAATCAGTGACCTAGATGACAGGACATTTGAAATCATCTAGTAGAGAATCAAAAACAAAACAAAAACAAAAAAAGTAGAAAGAGGGAAGAAAGCCTATGAGACTTATGGTACAGAATCAAAAGAAACATTATCTGCAATATGGGAATTCCAGAAGGAGAAGTGAAAGGGAAAAAGTCTATTTAAGGCAATAATGGCTGAAAACTTCCCAGACCTGGGGAAAGAAAGGGACATCCAGATCCATGACAGCCAAAGGACCTCAAATAGGTTGAACCGAAATAAGGCTACACTGAGATTCACTATAATGAAATTGTTAAGAGACAAAGACAAAGAATTTTGAAAGCAGCAAGAGAGAAGTTACATACAAGGGAACCTCCATACAACTATCAGTGGATATCTCAACAGAAACTTTTGAGGCCAGAAGAAAATGGGATGTTATACTCAAATATGGAAAGAAAAATATTTGTCAACCAAAAAGTCTATACCTGGCAAAGCCATCCTTCAGAAATGAAGGAGAGATAAAGACTTCCCTGAAGAAAGAAAAGTGGAAGGAGCCCATCAACTCTAGACCACCTTACAAGAAATGCTAAAGGGAGTTCTTTGAGTAGAAGTAAAAAGACAGTAATTAGCATAAAAACATAAGAAGGTAGTGTAAAACTCCCTGGTAATAGTAAATATATAATCAAAGTTAGATTCTATAATATGGTAATAGTGGTGTGATATTTACTTAAAACTGTAGTTTAAAAGTAAAAAAAAAAAAGTAGTAAAAATAAGCATAACTACAATTATCTGTTACTGGATATGCAGTATTAAAAAGATGTAAACTATAACTCAATAACCTAAAATTTGAGGGAGAGAAAAAGTAAAAGTATAAAGTTTAGGCATGCTACCAAAGTTAAGTTGTTATCAGTTTAAAATAAGGTGTTATAGTTTTAACATTTTTTTATGTAAGCCTCATGGTAACCACAAGGGAAAAACCTGTAGTAATTACAAAAAAGAACATAATAAAGAAGTCAAAGCATACTGATACCAAAAGATATCAAAATATAAAAAAATACAGTGTGATAAGACACAAGTATCAATGGATCTACAAAACAGCCTTAAAACAATTAACAGTATGACAATAGTAAGTCTTTACTTATCAATAATTACTTTAAAGGTAAATGGTTTAAATTCTCCAATCAAAAGACAGAGAATAGCTGAATGGGAAAAAAACAGAGAAACAAGATCCAATGGTATGCTTCCTACAATAGACTAACTTTAGCCTTAAAGACACGCATAAACTGAGAGTGAAGGAAAAAGATATTTCAAGCAAATGGTAACCAAAAAAGCAAGGGAGTTATATTTATATAAAATAAAATATACTTTAAGCTAAAAATGGTAAAAAGAGACAAAGAAGGTCATCATATAATGATAAAGAGGTCAATCCACCAAGAAGATATAATAATGATAAATATTTATGCACCCAACATTGGAGCACCAAAATATACAAATCATAAAGAAACAGAACTAAAAGGAGAAATAAACAGCAATATAATAATAGTTGGGGACTTTAATATCCCATGATAACAATGGATAGATCATCTAGAAGAGAATCAACACAGAAACAGAGGATTTGAACAACATTAGAGACCCAAGGGACCTAACAGACATATACAGAACGTTCTTTCTGACAACAACAGACATAGAAGAACAGCAGAATACATATTATTCTCAAGTGCACATGGAACATTTTCTAGAATAGACTATATATTAGGCTATAAAACAAGTCTTAGTAAATTTAAGAAGATTGGAATCTTTCCAAGTATCTTCTTTAATCACAATGGTATTAAATTAGAAATCAATAATAGAAGGAAAACTGGAAAACTCACAAATACATGAAAATTAGCACTCTCCTGAACAACCAATGGATCAAATGAGAAATTAAAGTGGAAATAAAGAAGTATCTTGAGACAAATGAAAATGGAAATGCAACATACTAAAACATATGGGATGCAGCAAAAGCAGTTCTAAAAGGGAAGTTCATGGAAAGAAACAACTACCTTAAGAAAAAGAAAGATCTCAAATAAACAACTCTATACTTCACAGAACTGGAAAAAGAACAAACTAAGCCCAAAGTTAGCATAAGAAAGGAAATAATAAAGATTAGAGTGCAAATAAATAAAATGGAAAATAGTAGAAAAGATTAACAAAACTAACAGTTGGTTCTTTGAAAAGATAAACAAAATTAACAAACCTTTAGCTAGACCAATCAAGGAAAAAAGTGAAAGGACCCAACTCAACAAAATTATAAATGAAACAGGAGACATTATAACTGATACCACAGAAATATAAGAGATCATAAAAGTCTACTACGAAAAACAGTACACCAACAAACTGGACAACCTATAAGGAATGGAAGCATGCTTAGAAACAGGCAACCTGCCAACACCAAATCAGGAAGAAATGTAAAATTTAAACAGACCAATTACTTCAAAGGAGATTGAATCAGTAATCAAAAATCACCCAGTGAAGAAAAGCCCAGGACCAGATAGTTACACTGGTGAATTATACCAAGCTTTTAAAGAAGAATTAATGCTAATCCTTCTCAAACTCTTCCAAAAAATTAAAGAGGAGGGACACTCCCAAACTCATTTTGTGAGGTGAACGTTACCCTGATACCAAAGAGAAAAGAACACTACGATGAAAGAAAACTACAGGCCAATGTTCTAGGTGAATATAGATGCAAAAATTTTCAATAAAATACTAGCAAACCAAATTCAGCAGCACATTAATAGAATCACTCACCATGAGGAAGTGGGATTTATCCCTGGGAAGGAAGATTGGTTGAACACATGGCAAGTCAATAAATGTGATACATCACACTAACAGAATGAAAAAAAAATCATACTATCATCTCAAAAGATGCAGAAAAACAATTTGACAAAATTAAATATCTGTTCATGATAAAAACTCTTAACAAATTAGATATAGAAGGAATGAACGTCAACATGATGAAGGCCATATATGACAAGCTCACAGCTAACATCATACTCAATGGTGAAAGTTTGAAAGTGTTTCCTCTAAGATCAGAAACAAGACAATGGTGCCCACTCTCACCACTCCTATTCAAAATAGTACTGGAAGTCCTAGACAGAGCAATCAGTCAAGAAAAAAAATAAAAGGTATCAGAATTGAAAGGAAAAAGTAGAATTGTCTCTATTCATAGATGACATGCTTTTGTATATACAAAATCCTAAAGACACCACCAAAAATATGTTAGATCTAACAAAAAATTCACTAAATTTGCAGGATACAAAATTAACATCATACAGAGATCAGTAATGTTTCTATATACTAACAACAAATTATTCTAAAAAGAAATATAGAAAATGATCCCATTTACTATAGCATCAAAAATAATAAAATACTTAGGAATACATTTAATCAGGGAAGTCAAAGATCTGTTCACTGAAAACTATAAGACACTGGTGAAAGAAATTGAAGACAACACAAATAAATGGAAAGTTATCCTGGTATCTTGTGTTCATTTACCAGAAAAATTAATATTGTTAAAATGTCCATAATACCCAAGGCCATCTATAAATTCAGTGCAATTCCTATCAAGATTCTAATGGCATGTTTTACAGAAGAAGAAAAAAAAAAAGGTAAAATTTATGTGAAACCACTAAAGACCCTAAATAGCCAAAGCAATCCTAAGAAAGAGGAACAAAGCTGAAGGCATCATACTTCCTGACTTCAAGCTATATTATAAAGCTATAGTAATCAAAACAGCATGGTACTGGCATAAAAACGTAGACATAGACCATTGGAACAAAATCAGAGCCCAGAAATAAAACCCTGCATATACAATCAACTAATATTTGACAAGGTAGCCAAGAATACTCAATGGAGAAAAGATAGCCTCTTCAATAAATAGTGCTGGGAATATTTGATGTTCACATGTAAAAGAATAAAACCAGACCCTCATCTTACACCAGTCACAAAAATTAAACTGAAATGGATTAAATACTTAAATATAAGATGGGAAACCGTAAAACTCCTAGAATAAAACAGGAAAAAAGCTCCTTGACGTGGGTCATGGCAATAATATTTTAGATATGACACCTAAAATATAAAAAACAAAATAAAAAATAAACAACTGGGACTACATCAAACTAAAAAGCTTCTTCACAGAAAAGGAAACCATTAACAAAATGGAAAGGCAACCTACCAAATGGGAGAAATCATTTGCAAATATATGTATATTTATATATGTAACTTTATATGTATAAATTTTATATATTTAAAATATATATTAGAAATATATATATACACACACACATACACAATAGAATAATATTCAGCCTAAAAATGGAGGAAATCCTGCCTTTTGTAACAACATGGATGGACCTTGAAGGCCTGATGCTAGTGAAATAAGTCAGATGATATCACTTATATGTGGAATCTAAACAAAACAAAACGAAACAAAACAAAACCAACAACTATCTACAAAAATAGATGAGATTTGTGGTTATCAGAGGCAGGAAGTGGAAGGTGGGGAAATTGGTTGAAGATGGTCAAAAGTACAAACTTCTAGTTTGAGATAAATAAGTACTGGGGATGTAATATACGACATGATGACTATAGTTAACACTGCTGTATGGTATATTTGAAGGTTGTAAGAGTAAATCCTAAGAGTTTTCATCACAAAGAAAAAAAATTTGTTTCTCTTTTTTTGTAACAATATAAGATGATGGCTGTTAAAAAAACATTTTGGTAATAATTTCACAATATGTGTAAATCAAGTCATTATGCTGTACACCTTAAGCTTATGTAGTGCCGTATATCTAAGATCAATTATATCTCAATTAATCTGGAAAACATAAAATAAAATAAAATTATACTTCAAAAGCCATCTGTCTTCTACACAAGGAAAATAATTGAATTATATAGAAGGTAATAAAAATTACCATATTTTAAATACTTTGTAGTGGTATGAATCCTCCTGATTCTTCAGGTATGCAGTATTGTATTTATTATTTTGATGGAGAATAGTTCCACATACTCAACTTGCTCATTGCCAGCTTAATATCCCTCAACCCATAACTCAGGGATTCTACAATATGCAAAGTATGTATATGACCATATGAATCCAGGTCCTAGAGTAATAATCACATAGGATATTAAAAAATCCACTGAGCTGATTGTCAGTTGGGCTGGGCTAAATTCCATTTATCACTGATGTCTCTAACCCCCCACGTTGACTGATAGATCTCCATTATAATCTCTGAGAATTTGCATACCATTCCTTTCCCCTTAATGCATAATCATCCAACAAGTTACCACAGGTCACTTTTTAGAAGCCTAGGACAATATTTATGGTAAATATTTATTGAAGCATTTTAGAGATCTCCCTTTAGGAACACCAGCCTCCTCTTTATTAAGAGGCTCTGAATCTGTAGACTGTCTCAGTTTTAGGGAATAAATTAAATTCCATGACCTACTTTTGAAGTAGGTGAATGGTCTGTTCCTAAGGCCTAGAAGATTTTTCTTTTAACTTGATCACAGATCAAGTAAGAATTTAGATGGCTACCTATTTCAGACTTAGGAAGACCATGACTCATTCATCATCACCAAACACTCCACAGGTCACATAATTATGGTTACCACTCCAGTCCTACTCTCCAATATAGTTATCATGTATACCTTGTCTCATGTTTGAGAGCTATGATCTAACTGTTGCAACTCTGGGATATCATCATTTCCATTAAAATCAGGATGTTGCAGCATCTTCTACTATTATTGCTGAAATGCAGAAGACAATCACTACAAAGCATTTTAATGATGATGATGATCTTAATATCATATATTACAATATCTTGGTGAAGAGAATGTCCTTTACAGAAAACGTTTGCCCACACCTATTCTACATCATATCATACTCTATAAGTTATAGAAAGGAAATTCTGTCATCTCGATTTTACTTAATGTAGGATTTTTATTACATTTCTGATAAGAATTAATGTCCTATATTAAGATGTATTCTACATATGTACTAACAAAGTCCAAAATCAAGCCCCAACAAAATACACTTCAGGAAAAAGCATTGAGAGTTTTGCCAAATTGGAAAGGCTTGGGAAATGCCTTGGGTTTTCACAGACCATCCTTAAAAAGATGTTTGAAACAAAGCCTACATATATTCATAGTAATCAGCCAGAAGTTAGTCTGGTTGCAAATTTAGGAGTCCCCAAGACCAATCTTCATTTCTCACAGCAATTGCAAGTTTGGGGATCCTCAATATCACTCTCAAGTTCAATGATTCTGTAGAGGGAATCACAGATCTCAGAAAAGCAATTATGTTCATGGGTATGGCTTATCTCAGTCAAAAGATACAGATCAAAATCACTAACTATCAGGGAAATGCAAATTAAAACTACAATGAGATATCACCTCACGCCCGTCAGAATGGCTATAATTAACAAGACAGGAAACAACATGTGTTGGAGAGGTTGTGGAGAGAAGGGAACTCTCATACACTGCTGGTGGGAGTGCAAACTGGTGCAGCCACTATGGAAAACAGTATGGAGATTCCTCAAAAAATCAACGATAGAACTACCATATGATCCAGCTATTCCACTGTTGGGTATTTATCCAAAGAACTTGAAAACACCAATTTGCAAAGGTACATGCACCCCTGTGTTCATTGCAGCCTTATTCACGATAGCCAAGACTTGGAAGCAACCTAAGTGCCCATCAAGGGACGAATGGATAAAAAAGCTGTGGTATATATACACAATGGAATACTACTCAGCCATAAGAAACGACGAAATCCAGCCATTTGTGACAACATGGATGGACATTGAGGGCATGATGCAAAGTGAAATAAGTCAGAGGGAGAAGGTCAAATACCGTATGATTTCCTTCATTAAGTAGTAGATAATAACAACAATAAACAAACACATAGGGACAGAGATTGGATTGGTGGTTACGAGAGAGGAAGGGGGGGAGGAGGAGGGTCAAAGGGTAAATAGGGTACATGTGTGTGGTGATGGGTTGTAATTAGTATTTTGGTGGTGAACATGATGTAATCTATGCAGAAATAGAAGTACAATGATGTACACCTGAAATTTTTACAATGTTATAAACCAATGTTACTGCAATAAACAAAAAATTAAAAAAAAAAAAAAAATTAAAAACAAAAAATAAAATAAAATCAGCAGAGGGAAGAAGTACATAGGTTAGGGTCCAGGAGACACAAAGACGTGGAACTTCCGGTTGTCTTCTCCCAGGGAAGTCATATAGACAGTGTCTACTTCTCCTAGAAATGATGTGTGACAAAATGTACAGAGTATTGCCAATCAAGGAAACTCAGCCAAGCATTAGTTGTCAGCATTTTTATTGGGGCTGGGTCATGCCACATGGCTGACTTTACTCTCCAGCCCTTCCAGAGGTCAAGTTCACAAATTTTTATCAAGCAAGACATTCCAAGGACTTAGAAGTTATCTCCTAAGAGCTGAAGGCAAAGGCAAAACCTCTCTTTGGGCAAAGTTAATCCTTTACTGTCCACTGGTACAAATAAGCAACAACACTAATCAGAGGCAATAACACAATCCAGAATCTATACATTATCTATAATTTCCAATATTAAATCAGATTTGCAAATCATATAAAGAAACAAGATGAGGTATTGAGTAGAAAAAGCCTTCAGCAATTATTAGGTAAATTTTTAAAGAGTTAAGAATACAATAAAAACATTAAAGGTAAACATAATTTTAACTAGCATACAGATATGGAAGTTCAGCACAAAAATGAAAACATAGTTGAGATTCAAAAGGGAATTATAGTCTAGAAACCTAATGTACAGCATGGTGACTGTAGTTAATAATAACATATTATGTACTTGAAATTTGCTAAGAGTAAATATCAAGTGTTCTCATCAAAAAAATAAATAAATAAAAGATAACTATGGGAAGTGATGAATATGTTAATTATTTTGATTTTAATAATCATTTCACAATGTATACATAAATCAACACGTCACATTGAACACCTTAAATATATATAATTTTTGTCAAAAATAAATATATTTTTAAAAAAATTGTAACCTCCCTACCTCACACTTTTGCTCTTCTGTGCTTTTTCTCCATAGTAATCCTTCGCTACTGACACACTACTTATTTTACTTAATTATTGCTTTGACTTTCTTCTCCCTTAGAATGGAAAAAGTTCCATGACAGTAAGAATTTTTGACTTTTTTGATCATTATTCTATTCACAGAAACTACATCCATATCTTATAATACATTAGGCACTCAATAATTATTTATGAAATGAAAACAAAGGAAATTATAGAACAGAAAATTAAAATAGTAAATTAAAAATCCACTGGAAGATTTTAATAGAAGATGGGAAAAAGCAATTATTAACAATTTTTTAATGTTTTAAATTTAAAGACAATTTAAAAATTATCTAATCTGAGGAAAAGATAAAAATAATTAGGGAAAATAAAAAGAGCCTCAGATCTACGGGACAACAAACAAAATGTATGATTATTTATAATGAGAATCTCAGAATGAGAAGAGAATGGTATTGATGTAAAAAAGAATAGGAAATAAAAGCAAAAACCCCCCAGCATTTGATGAAAAAAATCAAAATTAGAGATTCAAGTAGCTCAGGGAACCCTAATATGGATAAACATAAAGAGAACCAAATCTAGTCACATTTATAGTAGAACTTTTGAACATTAAAGTTAAGGAGAAAATCACAGAAGCACCTAGAGAAAAAGACATAGTTCTCAGATGACAAGGATAAAAATTATACTGAAACAATAGAGACCAGAAAAGAAAGGAAACAAAGGAATGGCATATTTACAGTGATGAATGGAAAAAAAAATCCTGAATTCTGTATCCAGTGAATGTTTCCTTCAAAGGTTAGGTTGAAGACATTTTCAGATGTATAAAAGCTGAAAGAATTTGTTGTGAGCAGGTCTGTACTACAAGAAATAATAAAAGGTGCCTTATACCAAATGGGAACTTGAATATACTACAAGGCAAGAACACGAGAATTATAAATGCGAGCAAATATAAAAATTCTTAGTGCTTACTAATTTCAAATATCAAGCACTTCGACACTAGATGAAAATTTCTAACCTAGGATAAAGTATTTTAAAGCTACTTTCATACATTTGTACATTACTTTATACCTATCATATTGCTTAAAATATTACACCTGCAAAGATTATAAACCTGAGATCAGAAAAAATAATGAATTATTATATCATGTTCAGTTTGGCAATCAAACTTACTAAAGCAAAGATGGAAATTTAACTACATAGAACTACATCAAAAATAGATTTAAGCATTGTTTTTATAAAATAATATATGGTACTTTAAAAAATGCATTGGTTTTTACAATTGTCACTCATTGCTTTCAGGGGATAAGAAAAAAAATTTTCATTTGCTACTTGTAACTGTTTCTCCACAATTACAAGCTGTGGGTTAAAATATGCTTTACTCCCATTAAATAGAAAGCATAAATGGCAGTAATTGCTGTATTTTCTGTTTAATACTGGATTTTAAAGTGCTAGAGACATCTACATGTGCTATGTAAAATGTTTTTATTAGATAAATGTGATTTACAGAGCTGGACAAAGTGATCTTGGTGAATTGTCATCTCATTCATGTGCCTTATTCATTTGTTTTATTTTAATATCAGTGCTCATCATGCTTCCTATCTATACTGGTGAAAATATAACTCAAATTAAAATAGCGTATGGGTCCAAAGTCATGATAGTATTTAGCACTGTTTGGTGGAGGCCAGTTCTTAGAGCCCATTTGCCTTGCAACAATAAGAGAAGACATCCAGTGAAGACTGATTTATCCACCAATCGTTGGTGTTCACTGCACAACTGATCCTGGCGATATTCCCCTTTAACTAATTTTTGGTTCAAATATGTCTCATTATTTAACTGACAGATGATAGAGGATGCTACTTTTGCTTTTAACTCAAACATGGAGAGATAATCAATAGGTCCAAATACTGTCAAGGGAAGGGAATAGATCAAATGTTAAGATGAGAACCTCACATTTTAGTGGTAGGAGTTTAGTGGTAGGAATTTGGAATGAAAATCTGTACTTTCAGATAGTCTTTGAAAACTGGGAAAGATAGAGACAGCACAGAAAAGTTCTGCTCCAGCAACAACTTCCTTGCTGTTTGATATGATCACCATCACTTCCTCTTTTCTTTATTATTTGAACAAAATGGGAGTCATCAGATGATTCCTGGAGTAAAGGTGGATATATAGTCTAGTGTCATCATCAACATCATTGTCATCATAATCCTCATTATTCTCATCAATCTTTAAAAATATGTATAATTTATAGGATTTTTGAACATAGTAAATTATTTCAAATACATTGATATTTGACATGATGAACAAAGCAACAACTGTAACATATCTTATAGATGAGTATATTTAATTGATATTTTGCAGTTATGTCCTGTAATGAGACAAATTACTGTTGTCAAAGAATGCAGGTCTACCAGGGCTTGTAAATAGGGAAGAATATTTACTAATGACAATGGTCCATACCTCTTTTCAAGAATACATTTACAAAAAAGAAATAAATTTCCTATATTTTAAATGTTTTACCTATTTTTGCCTTTCTTCTAATCTTATGCTTCTTTCTCATTTGCCAAACTTTACCCTTTGTATTTGAGTGGTTTTGTCAGGTCCTCTCTGTGATTTATTGAAGTTTGACATGGATGAAACTTCTTGTCCATCACACAGAAAAATGGTTTTTCATCTTAGTGTCAGACAGTTAAGAGACGCCTTGCTTTCACCGTCCAGTTGGATTAATCTTTAGGCTCAAGTCCAACTCTTAATTAACAACGTCATTTTTTACAACTTAAATTTTAATTTTTCCAACTTAATTTCTTTTATTTTTCCAACTTAATTTTTTTTCCTGAAATTGTCATCTATTATACTTGCATGTTCTATTGTAGTATTCCTTGTGGTCTATACATCTAATTTTCCACTCATTGGATATTTTAATTCTATTGTTTAATATTCCTTTTCAAACAGTTACGCTTTTACTATTGTTAATATGCTTTCTTCTCTCCGTCTTTTTTTTCTTTTTTTATTGATATCCCCTCAGTGGAGTTTGGGAACTGATAGCATCTTGTATAATCACAGCTGCTTTTGCATACCTCTGGTTGTTTGTCAAAAAATAAGTATTTGCTAAGAACATCTGGAATTTCCTCAGGCAATATCAATAATTATAGCTAGTATTTATTGTTGAATATGTTTCAGATGTGGTGCCAATCATTTTATAGGCAATTTCTCACTTAACCCTTAAAAAAATATTTTGAAGTATTACTACAGGCATTTAAAGGTGAGGAAACTATCTCAGTGTGCTGTAGAGACAATGCTTTTTTTTTTCATCAAATTCTGTTTGATTTCTGTTTCTGAGCACAGGGGAAGTCTATGTTATCCAATATTCCTCATAGATAGTTTGTAGGCATATGACTGGGTTCTGGCAATGAGATGTGAGCAGGGGTGATAAATTCCATTTTTAAGTCAGGTCATAAGTTCCTGAGGTTTTTTTATATTATCTATTTTTCTTCCACAACGACCCGGAGGGCCACATTGTCATGACAATGCCATTAAATAGAAATAGGCTGGACTCCTAAGCCCTCATTGGGAAAAGTGCTGCCTGATCAACATGAAAGAGAAAGAGAAGTTAACTGTGTTGAGCTGAATTTTTGAGTGTATAAATTACTGAAGTCTATTCTGACTATTAGTGAGTGAGGAGTCCAGCTCCTCAGGCTGGACCTGAGGCAAAATCCTCACAGGCAAAAATCCTGTGTGAAATCGTTCAGGACCGACCATAGGCAATTGCAAAGGCTTTGCCCTCCAGGCCTCACAGGCAAGCTGCCCTCCCCACATCAGATGTGGTGGTTCACAGCTAGTACATTGCAGTATTCTGGAGGGAGTTGCAGTTACAGACTCAATCCCTCTGGGCCAGCCGTGTTCAGACACATATCTGCATCCTAGCTCAGTCATCTTCATTTGGAGATTCCTTATCCAGGGCTTCAGCTCAGGCACTGTAGGTGCCTCTGTGGAGATCTCCTTATCAGGGGGTCTTGACTAAAACACTTTTCTCCATTCTGACTCAATACTTTTCCACTCCTAGCCCTTCCACCTCTCCCTCCCCTTAAAGCAAGAAAGGATCTTTTTGTTAAAGGGCTCCTCAGCAGAGAGAAGACTGATTCCCTCCATCTGCGCTGATCCATCTGACCCTCGCCTGGTCCTCTCCAAGTGGGGAATGGAACACTAGGGAGCCAGCATCATTTTTTGTCTCTTGCTTACACAGTCAAGTGAATAAAGGCTTGATTGTTATTTTCAGTTTGGCTCATTGTCCTATTTGGCCACCTGGACACCTAGCAGACTGACAGGGAGAGGTTAAATAACTTGACCAAGATTCACAGTTCTTAAATGCCAAAGTCGTGACACCGACACCTCAGTCCTGATTCCAAAACCATTTTCTTAACAACTTACTACTCTTTACTTTCTACAAGCTGAAGGGTTAAATTAATGTATCTTTAACTCTTACCTGCACTGACCAGTCTCTGTTATAGTTATCAGAGTAGAAGATTTAGGTAGATTTATGTTTTGAAAACTTCTGACAAGGTGAATGCCTATAGCCATTTAAAATTTTCTTGTTGTTTTGCTGATAACTTGTTTTTTTAACAGTCAGAGAAACTTGGATCTGGGTGGCAACATTATAAACAAGCACCCATTTTCTTTGAAACAAGACTGGTGTTTGATGATATTTCTTTTCCTCAAAATGGACACATTTGTCTCTAATTAGAAGATGTAAGTGTTGAGTCACTGGACATATAAATACTTTTACACTTCAAAAAGGAAAAGTTAGAATGTTCATAAAAAAGCTTTTCTCTTTTCAAAATAAAAATTCGTCAGATATTTATTACGCTGTGATTTAATTATCATTCTGTGTTGTCCTCTGTAGTGTCATCTATTGTTACATCTGTTTTGTGATAGAAAAAAAAGTTTAATAATGTTCCCTTACATTTCTTCCAAGATAAAAAAAATGCTAATAGTATAAAATAAGCAAAAATAATTTTGTTTCAACCCACACAGGTTATTGTGTTATGAAGACTGGGAAATAAGTAGATTAGGGAAACATTCTGCTTAAAATGACAGAACAAGTTAGACTAGGGCCTGAGTGTCAAACAAAGAAGCTTTTAGTCTTGTGAACCACATCTAATTCTGAAATAACATGACCTCAGTCTGAACAATATCCTCCCACTTATGACCTTCTTTGCACACACAAGCAGCACTATTGCAACCATAACTATAAAGCAAGTGAGCCAGAGAGAAAAACAAAATAGTGACCCAAATGCAAATCATTCCAATAAGTAGTCTACTATGGCTTATTAGAATTTTTTCATAAAGCATCTTAAAATGCCACATTAATGACTGGAATCTACATTTCCAGAGATTTACTCAGGTGATATGTACATAATTCACTTAATATTTGCTAAGTATCTACTATGCACAGGGTACTAAGCTAGCAGGCACCACTGGCCCCTGTCTTCATGGGCCTTAAACTTTAGGCAGTTGAAGTCAGAGACAGAGAACAGGGAATATATAGGGGGAATTTGTTGATTTGGTTGAACTCTCCTGTGATCCAGGATTTAACATCCTGGCCTCAACTCCAGAAGCCAATGCTAACATGCCCTTGCAGACAGGATTCCCTTTAAAGAAGGTCCTGAGATGGGATTTAGGGTCTGGACTGTTTAGTAGGTGATGCTCTTGAGATTAACACTTGCAGAAGGAAGGAGAAGAAAGCAGTATTTGACAGAAGGAGAAGCCAAGCTGCAATATAAGTCTGTACCAGAGCCTTGGCCGATGTCCTATGGAGCCCATGACCTATAAGAGTTAACACAAGTCAGGCTAAAATGGCTGGGCCTTCATACTACAATGTCATTCAATGTGGACCAGCCTAGGAAAGGCATCCCTTCAAGTAAGATGGCTTTCTGCATCTGAGGCAATTCCTAAAGTAGGTGACAGCTAGGTGATGTTTGCTGACAGTGGTCCCAGAATCTGTGGTCCATTCCTTCCTAAACGGATATCTGGATGACATAATACCACATGTGTACAACAGTCAACGCTTTGCTCTACTTGGACCCATTTCTTCATATATTTTCAAGGGGAAGCTCCTCCAGAATTCAGGTGGGTATCACTTTCTGGGAAAATCTTAAAAGAAGAAAAGTGGGAAAAACTACAACTGCTTCTGCTGCAATTGGTCTCAGGGTCTCAGCAGAAGCTCATTATCTCCCTCTTTCCCTATCCATTTTAGATTCACTGTACCTGGTTTTGTTCGCCTACCTGGTGGGGTGGCCTAGGTCAACATTCTTGAGACATGCCCTCTGGTCGCCATATCTCTCTCATACCGGGTTTGCTATACTTGTCCATTTACCATCACAGTTGGTCAAGGTTGTACCAAAAGGCACCTGAGTGGATCACTTGGGTGCCAATTACACTCTTTCCTTTCTCTATTGTATAACACAGTCCTACATCCTTCTGACGATAGGGGTCAATCACCCCTGCCAAGACAGTGATTATGTTTTTCCTTTCGGTTCCAGGACACAGAAGACAGAAATGTCCAGGCCACAGCCATATCTTCTAATTCAATGGGACTCTTGTTTTCTTCCATAGCAGAAATGTTTCACATTTGGGAACCAGGACTTCTAATCATGCACAGTGCAGAGTTTCAAGGACAGGAAGCTCAATTACTCAAGTAGGTCATTGTATTGATAGTAAGTGGGATACTCCTGCTTCCAACTTTGGTTCCTGGACCCATGTATGTTTCCATTTGGAAGACACAGCACTATACATAAGTTATAGTAGTTTTCTCTGGCTGCTGTAATAAGTTACTAAAAACGTAGGGGCTTAAAACAACACACATTTATTGGTTTATAGTACAGAGATCAGAAGTCTGAAATTAGCTTCGTTGGGCTGACCTCAAGGTTTAAGCAGAACCATGCTCCCTCTGGAGGCTTTATAGAAGAAACCATTCTTTGCCTCTTCCAGATTCTGGTGACTACAAGCATTCCTTGGCTTGTGGCTGTATCAACCTAATCTCCAAGGCCAGCATCTTCAAATTTCTCTCTGCTCTATCTTCATATAATTTTCTCCTTTGTGTGTGTGTCTAATCTCACTTGGCATCCCTTTTACAAGGACACATATGATTGCCTTTAGCACCCACCTGGGTAATCCAGGATAAATCTCTTGATTGCCAAGTGCTTTATTTAATCTTATCTGCAATGACACTTTTTACAGATAAAGTAACACTTACTGGTTCTAGGTATTAGGTCTTGATATCTTTGGGGTACATCACTCAGTTCACTACAAAAGACTTTGAGTTGAGATATATACTACTTCCTACAGGATAGTGTCATATTTGCATTACGTATCACCTCCAAACTGATGCTTCAACTTTCTGTATAGTGGAGAATGTGATATGACCAATGAATCCTATGGTTATAAGACCACTCTAATACCTCCTTGGCATAAAGTGGGGTCCCTGTGCTGATGTGATGTTACATATGATCTATGCCTGTGGATCAAACACATAAACCATCAAATAGTCATATTATCTCAGGTCCCATGAGCATGAAAAGAAAACTTACATACAACTATATATCTACTCCTCTAAGAATAAATCACTGACTCTTCTAGCATCCTTGAAAAATATCAAGGTCATGAAAGACAAGGAAAGATTGAAAAACCTCAAAGATTAAAGACGACTAGTGAGACATGATAGCTAAATGTAATGTGGTATCCTGGACTAGCTGGAACAGGAAAAGGACATTAATTAAAAAATTGTTGAAAGCTGAGTAAAGTCTATAGCTAATTATTAATATTATACCAATGTTAATTTCTTAGTTTTGATAATTGTACCATACTTATGTTTACATTAGGGGAAACTGGGTGAATAATGTATGAGAAATCCTGTGTTATCTTTACAACTCTTCTATAAGTCTAAAATTGTAATACTAAAAGTAATATATTTTGGGGGCTACTTCTGTCACCAAATGTCATAGGTTGGGTTCTTCAGGTAGCAGAAGCTAAGGTAGAATTTAGTTTGTAGAATGTTTATAAAGGAGTACCCTTAGGATCAACAACTGTGGATGGAAGGGAAAGGAAGCAGAAATGGATAGAAGAAGAAATCAACCCTTGTCCAACTCTGTGTGGAATTCTGGAGATAAAATGATTCAATAAGGGTGGTCCCACTTTGAGCAGAAGTGACTGGGCCTCTATTCCTTGGCGTCAGTCAGTAAGTGGATACATACTGCCCTGCGGAATGCACGACCTTGAGTATGAAGCTTCCTATAACTGAAGCTGGCCCTAAAGGAACTGACAGTTTAATGTTGCCTACTGACAGCACTCTCCACCACTGGAAAAAAAATCCTTCCTCGAAGGAGGATGAAGATGATGCATCTCTATGTCCAGCCTAATCACTTTACAGCAAAGGAAGTGAAGCAGTGGGCAAATGATAATATAATCCACTGCCTCTATCACATACCACATCACTCAGAGGCTTCTGGTCTCATACAGTGATGAAATGGGCTTTTGAATCTGCAGCTAGAGCACCAGCTCTACAATGGCTACCATTCTCTAGGACTTAGTATATCCCCTAAAATCAATGACCAGTATGTAATTTTGTTTCCTTAATAGGTAACATATACGGAATCTGGAACAAAACTGTGAAAATATGAGTGTCTCATTCACCATCCTTTCAGTGATCCACTTGGGGAATTTTTGCTTCTTGTCCCTGCAGCCATAGATTCTGCACAGGTTGACATCCTGTTTTTCAGTGGGAACAATTCCACCAGTTACATGGACTGAGTTCCATTCAAGGTTAAGTTATGGCTGCCAAGAAGCCAGCAGGCAAGGAGAGCAGTCACCATCCTAGCAGGGGTAATTGATCTTGATCATCAGGAGGAGGTAGGTGGCAGATAAAATATGTTTAATGCTCAGGCTAATTTACTGGGGCATTTCTTGTTTCTTCCATGTCTAATTTTGATAGTAAATTGATAGGTACAACAACCATAGACTGAAAAAGACATTGTGACCAGCAGCTCAGACCCCGCAAATATGAGGGCCTATGTTACCTCCCCAAGTAATCCTCCTAGACCACCAGAGATACTTGCTGAGGTTGAGGGGGATATAAAAGAGATAGTTGTAAAAGAGGGAAATGACGTGTATCAGTTGTAGCCCCAAGATCAACTACAGTGATGGAAGCTGGACTTCATTTCACTACCTTCCTCTTATATATCTGCCCAGGAAAAGAAACAAGCCAGATGCTTGAGAAGCTTTTGTCAGATAAGGTGAACTTATTATGCAAAGCAAGTGTGCTTACTGGCGCAGATGGAGACTCTAGCGGCTGCTATATTACGCTTCCCAGATCTTCCCTCTTCATTATTGAAGCACTCATTCCCCCAGCTTAGAGAAGTATTGCCAGCCTGTGCTTCACAGCTGAGTCTCTTCCATGGATATGTCTGAGATCACCCAAAGTTATTCCTCCTCCACCAGGGCAGGCTACATCAAATGAGAGAACAATGTGTGGGTATAAAATTCCAGCACCTTTGCTTCAATTTAGGACAACTCTGAAGGATCACCCTAGTTTTGGGATTCCCTGTGGCATTAACCAAGGCCTCTATTGCAATGTTACTGAGTCAGAAAGAGAAGAAATGAGACCAGAGAGTAAGCTGAATGTCAGACCATTTAGTATCTTATGGGTCATGATACAGACTTTGGCTCTTATTCTGAGAGAGATGAGGTCATTGAGGATTTGGATCACTCTTGCTGCTTTATAGAAAATAATCCTAGGGTTGTACAAAGGGGATAAGAGTGGAACAAGAAGCTCTAGTAGAAAGCTATTAAAATAACCCAGATAAGAGATAATAATGACTTGAAGTAAAGTGGTTTAATAGAAGTGATGAGTTGACCAATTTAAATAATATTTCAAAACTTGTGCCAACAAAATTTTTAGTGGATTGGTTTTAAATTGTGAGACAAATAAAAGAGTAAAGGACAATTTTAAGATGCTTTGTTTTTTGTTGTGTGTGTGTGTTATCACTAGGCTAGTTCTTAAAGTTAAAACTCCTACCTGTCTAGGTTTATATGTTTTCTGTCCTTCCACCAGGATGGGCAATGTGATTCCATCATAGCTATTTAGAGGTCATCTAATATATAGTAGGAGAGGTAATGAAACATGAATGCTATGACAATGTTTTAGTGATATGTCAGACCCTTCATCCATGTATCTCTCATCCAGAAGGATTGTAAAAAGGATTCAATCAAGTAGGAACCTTCAAGGCAGCTTTCTGAATTGAATCTTTGAGAGCTATATATTGCAGGCAGCACACTTAGTTTCCCATTGTATTAGCCACTGTGACATCAACATAAAATGTACAGGAAATATTATCAATGTTACAAGACTTCTAGGACTCATTCTTTTGCTTTGAACTGGTTGAATCTCTCAACAGTTCTGTCTAGCAAATGCAAGAGTAGACTGTGGCAATGGCAGGATCAACAGAGGGAAGTAGAAATGTTGGGTCACTCAGAATACCAGGTCCATTGTGAGCCCTCACAAACTTCAAAGAGCCTGGGAACCACATAGTGGCCGTGGGCACCACAGAAGCAACAGAAACAAAAGGAGAAGACAAAGGAGAAAAAAAGCAAATGCTAATTATTAGCAGCATTTACATGTCAGCCTTACTTGGCATCTCCTTAGTAATGTGGGTATTATTAAGAATGCCCAAAATTCATGTCTATATCTGCAAACTCATTGTGAGAAATCTGGCTCATAGTAAAAAATGACAACATCAGGAAGGGGGAGAATGAGAGTTATCTAGCTGAGGCTCAGAAGCAGAAATGGAAATCACAGAGGAGGCTAGAGATAAGTCTTCTTGTGTCAGAGTTCACTAACTACAGTGTTTTCTGATACTCTGCTAAGGAATAAAGTAGATTAGGGGATGAGGGAATTGAAATATTAGTATGGTTTGAGGTTGGGAAAGAATTTCTCCTATTTCTTGAATTGATAAATACCTACGGTCTCTTTAATTGTGTGTGTGTTTTCAATCCGGTGCCTGGAAACAACTATAGTCTAAGGATAACAAAATCAGAAAAAATGTATCCAACATTATGAATCCAGAACTTTTCATCCAAGATTACCTGGAAAACAATCATGATAACCAAAAATAAGCAGAAACTTGGTTTTCTTTCTATTTTTTTTTTCAAGTCAAGTATAGTTAAGCGATTAGAATTTTATCATTGTGATATAGTAGAAAAGGAACCACAGATTAGAAATTGGCAGATGCAGTATGTCATCTGGCTTTGATGGATTCTGCTGTATGATTTAAAGTGAGTCATTTCACCATTCTAAATCTGATCTCATTTGAAGAATTAAATAAATTTTAAAATTATTTCAGCAAATACATTCAGCAACTTATTTCACCATTTCTGATATAATGAATGCAAATGAACAATCAAAACTATTGTTTTTCTTGCCACATCCTCCTCACACATTTAAAAAGTGATTATAACCTGAGAGAAGTACAAACTGTATTGGTGGTAATTCTGAACAACGTAAGAGAGGTAAAAGTATATGATGGAGGATTGGGAGGGTACTGGAAAGAAGTACCTTATAAAAGAAAAAAGAAATCAGAATTCACACAAAATCCTCCAAGTAGATCCATATCACATTCTTTAATGACAAAACTGAAAGAATCATAATCTTTAATAATTAATCCAAAAGACACATTACAGCATTTATTCCTTTATAAAAATAAAATGTATATATAGGGACTCATTGTAGCTACATTTCAAGAGTCTCACTTTCCAGTGTAAAATTATTTTGTACAAGATATTACTTGATAAATAAAATGCCATAAATCACCACAAAATTTTAGGCAACTTATGTCCCGGGTTCTTCTTATTCCCCAGATGTGTGCTATCCAATATATACCTATTGAAATTAATTAAAAATAAATAAATTAAAAACTTCAGTTCCATAGTCACATTAGCTATATTTCAATTGCTTAATATGGCTAGTGACTATCATATTGCACAACACAGCTGTAGAGCATTTCTCTCATTTCCAAAAATTCTATTGACAACACTGCCCTAGATTACTGAAAATAGTGACTTTTCTACCTTAATCTCTTTCTTTCAAGTGAATCAATCATTAAAGAGACCCCTTTACACCTTCTTCAATCTATGTTAACAAGAATTATAAATTTTGTAGATAGAGCAAATTTTGACTGAATTATAGTACAAAGAGTGCTCTTTCTTAACACATGTGTCTTATGACAAAAAAAATAACATCAAGAAAACAAAGTCTTAAAAAGTAAGACTGGCATACAATATTAACTTTAATAAGACACTTGAAATGTTTATGTTTTCTGACCACAATGGAATGAAACTAGAAATCAATAACAGGAGAAAAGTTGGAACATAGACAAATAAATTTAAATTAACACATTCCTGAATAACCAATGGATCAAAGAAGACATCAAAAAAGGAATAGAAAAAATCTTGAGACAAACGAAAATGGAAACTCAACATACTCAAATGGAAACTCAACATACTCAAATTTATGGGATGGAGCAAAAAGCAGTTCTAAAAGGGAAGCTTCCAGTAATAAATGCATACATCAAGAAAAAAGAAATATCTTAAATAAATGACCTAACTCTATACCTCAAGGAACTAGAAAAAGAAACAAACTAAGCCCAAAGTTAGCAGAAGAAAAAGTAATAAAGATTAGAGCAGGAATAAATGAAATAGAGAATAGGAAAATAATAGAAAACATTAACAAAACCAAGAGTTGGTTCTTTGAGAAGAAAAATGAAATTGACAAACTTTAGCTAGACTTACCAATAAAAAGAGAGGATCCAAATAAATAACATTATAAACGATAGACGAGACATTACAACTGATACCACAGAAATACAAAGGGTCATACCACACTACTATAAACAATCGTACACCAACAAATTGGACAATCTAGAAGAAATAGATAAATTACTAGAAACATACAACCTACGAAGATTGAATCACAAAGAAACAAAAAATCCGAACAGACCAATAACAAGTAAGGTGATTGAATCAGTAATCAAAAACCTCCCCAAAAAGAAAAGCCCAGGACTAAATGGTTTTGCTAATAAATTCTACCAAACATTTAAAGAATTAACACCAACGCTTTCTTGGGCATTATTCATCAGAGACTACTAAGGTCTGGCAGATGATCCCATAACCCTTTGACCCTATAGGGTTCCTTGAGTTTCTTGATACAACCACTACCTTTCTCTTTGCCTGCAGGTTAGGTAGAAACACCATCTATGGGCAAAGGGTAAAATCTTGTGTTTTAAATATCCATTCCTTGAGCCTGGAATTTCAGGTACTATGAAAGGCCAATGGAGAATATTATATGCATATATTTAGACAAGTCAACTACCCTATTTCAGTCAAATACCAAATAAATTTAGCCCCATTCAATTGAACATAGGTGTCCAACAATTTTGCTGAGTTACTCCTAAACTACTACTAACAAGAACTGTCCTGGAAGGATCTGATTCAGTTCATTCTCCAAGAAAGAGAGGGCTTTTCCCCTAAAATTTCCTCTAAAATGATTATTTTTCTTTTCTCCCCTCTTATTTCATAGAGAATTCTGTTTTTGTGGAAAGAATGTGACCACCAAAGAGAAAATGAGATACAGACACATAGCAACTAAGCTTAGTGACAGATGTATCTTTACACACAGATATGGCTAGTCCAGAGCAGGGCAAATAGAGAAGCAAGACCTTCAGGGAGATCTAATAATAACACTATACTTAAGGATTATTTTTTGCCCAAATTTATAAACAAAGACTGATAATTAGTAGTAAGGTCACTGGAAAGATTTGAACAATCCATGAATGCTGTCAAGAATTTTTTTGTCTGTTTTGATATTCTCATAACTGACACAGGATGTGATAATCACAAAAGTCAGAAGTTTTATTTTGATGCAGATACAAATTCTTGACTTTCTACTTAACTTCTATATACTTAAATACCTAGAGATCTGAAAGTTGCCTTTCTTCATTTTTTTCTCAAAAATTTTATGCAGCAATTTGGGAGCACAATTTTAGAGTGAAAGTTTTTTTTTTTTAACATATACACACACATATAAAATATTTGTATATATATGTGCACACACACACATATATATACACATATACATACACACACACTTGTATGGTTAATTTTAAGTGTCAACTTGATTAAGGCACAGGGTGCCCAGATATTTTGGGTAAACATCACTCTGAGTGTGTCTATAATGGTGTTTCTGGATGAGATAAACACTTAAATTGGTAGATTGAGTACAGAAGATTGCCCTCCCCAATGCGGATGGGCCTCAGACAATCTGTTTAAGGCCTAAATAGAACAAAAAGTCTGAGTAAGAGAGAATTTGCTCTCTCCGCCTCACTGTCTTCCAGCTGGGACACCATTATTTTCCTGCCTTTGGATTTGGACTGGAACTTACACCATTGGCTTTTCTGGTTCTCAGTCCTTTAGACTTGGACTAAAACTTACACCATCAGATCTCCTGCGTCTCAAGCTTTTGGATTTGGACTAAAACTATACCATTGGCTCTCCTGGGTTTCCAGCTTGTGTGTGTGTGTGTGTGTGTGTGTGTGTGTGTGTGTGTTCAGGTAAACTGAACTGTGAAAGGTAGGTGCAGGATATAGAGATAAACACATTTAAATCTATCTCAAGGAAATCACAGCTAAATAAAGGAGGCAGCCAATAATAAATAGTTTCAAGTCAGTAAAAAAGAACACTCCTTGTGCTGCTTCTAAAGAACTGTTGTAGCATAGATCTTGGTGCTTTCAGAAAGGCTGTATATTAGGGAGACTTGCTTGAGCTGGCTCTAGGAAGAAGGATAAAAGTTTGTCAAGCCAAATATTCAGCATGTTTACAGGCCATGAGGTGCAGAGCAGCAGGACACAATGAGGAAACTACAAGTTGTTGCACGTTGGTTGATCATTCAGAAAAGCACTGAGAGTAGAAACCGCAGAGAAGCTAAGTTGCAGATCTCAATGGTCCTTTTATACTGTGCTAGAGTGTTTAGACAACTTTCTACCGGGTGATGGGTAGCCACTGATTTGGTTTTAATCAGTGGAGTGACAAAATCGATTTGTTCCCTAGAACAATTGCTCTGTCAGAAGTATAAAAAATGGAGTAGAGGGACAAGAGGCAAGAGTTCACACATTTTTTTTTCTTTTTTTTTTCTTACCTCAAATCTATTTATTTGCTTGCTTTCTCAAAGAGTTTTGAAGGAAAAAAATTGGGTATCTAGACACTGTAAATATAAATAATGTTTTCAGAATAAAAATAAATTTGCCTACATTGCTAATTGCAATAGCTTTCCATATTATGGCAACATGCTTAAAAAATTGTACTGGACTGCAAATATCTCAGCTTAGAAGCAGTGTATCTTTGGCTTCTCCGATATGACAAAATGATTTTCCAAACCTGGGCCATTTGAGAAATCCTGGATTAATAGTGCAATTTTTGTAGAACTAATCCTTAGTTTGTGTGTGTGTATGTGGAACCTCCATTGGGAACTACAGCTTCTATTTAACAGGAAGCAGGGTCCTTGACTCCAGAAAACAATGTAATAAATATAAAATACGGGTGGGGAAATGGATAACAAGGGATTATTTTTAACCAGCTGATTCATTTTTTAAGTACAATTCCAACAAGGTGGCACATTACTTTGAAAAGGTAGGAAGGCATTCATGTGAGAGTAAGTGGGTAAACAACAAAAAAATTAATTCAGATGAATAAAAGCTTGAGATGCTTTTCAACCGTATTTAAAGCTTCATGCTATGTTGCCTTCAGTAAGGCCACTGAGAAATGGCCAACCTTCCATCCGGAGCAGAGTCAAAGTCTATGAGTTCAACTGAAGACAAGTACAGTCATCCCTTGGTATCTGCGGGAGGATTGGGTCCAGGACCCTCTGTGGATGCCTAAATCCACGGATGCTCAAATCCCTTAGTCGGCCCTCGGTATCCCCTGGTTCTGCATCCCCGAATTCAACCGACCGATGATAAACATCATTTGTGGTTGGTTGAATCCGTTGATGCGGAATGCACAAATAGGGAGGTTCCGGCTGTCTATAGTTTTAGAGATGACTCCCCTTAAAATAGATGTCAAGGAAATGTCTCTTGCTTATGTCAAACCCACCTTTTCTTCTGGCTCCTTTACCAGCCTTTTGAATTGTGAAAGAGCATTGAGGTGCAACATTGGATATAAGGGAAGATATACTACATCCTTCATTCAATTAAAAAATGTCCATTCTGTGTCCTTTGAGTAATACCCATTTCACCCCAATCTCTTCATGTGCTCTAAAGTCAGGCTTGAATCTTATTGAAGAGAATTGCTCAGCCCCTGGATGCTGAACTTTGAGTTCAATGAGGGGGGAGGGGTAGTACATAGTTTATTTCTCTAAACAGTCTATGGGTAAAGCACAGTTCTTTGTAAACAGTCATATCTGGGTCATCCAGGAAAATATCTACTCAGAGAACCACTGTTTTCACATCTTTAGTCATAGGTTCTCCCATAGGGAAAATATATGATTGAGTGTTATAACTCACTTAATAATGCTGAGTGCAATCTAGCTAAATATTTTTTTTTTGTCCATACGTTGACTCAGAGACTTCAACATGAATAAGTGTTTGTGTGTGCGTGTGTGTGTGTGTGTGTGTGTGTGTGAGATAAGTTATGTAGCAGGCCATAGGAAAACAGAAAAAATATAGTAATGAGCATAAAACAAGTACTTGTTTGGATGTAAACTGCAGAAAATTTCCTTGTTTCTAGTTCCTGATTTTTACCCTCCTTGTCAAATCCTCTATATTTTTTCTTCTCTTTAAGCCTGTGTGGAAGATATATACTCAGAATATCTTCAGTAACGGCAGTTTATAGTAAAGAAACAGGAGAAGATAAGGCAATGCAAAAAGTTTTTCTCAGAGAGCCACTTGGTCTGTATTTCACTTTTTCCAAGGTTGGGGTGGATATCAGGTATCTTGAAAATATAGCTCAGTGTCATCATCAATCTGGAATATAGCCTGAGCTGTGATCTGCCTTCTCTTAGCTTACTTAGCACAATGGCTCTCAACCATTTTTATGCTTGCACTGCATTTACATGTGCAACAATAATCCATCAGGAATATTTTGTATTTTGTATAGCCTTGCAGGTTACAGAGCTGGCGAGGTTGTAGAGCTAGTAGTAGCAGAATGTATAACAGAATGCAGATACCCTGATTCCCTAGCTAGGAATTTATTTCATAACATACCTAACACTAGCACTGCAAGGAGGGTTTGGTAAAGGAAAACTTCTTGGATCATGGCTGATTGCCCTACGCATATAACATACAGAGCTTTTATTCTCTAAAGCAATGGTTGCCAGACAACTGTTTCTCAATCCCTCAGTTACATGGAGAGAAGTTACCAAAGCAATTCATAAATGATAAGAGTAATGTGAAGATCCGTGATTGCCCACCAATAAACATTTGGGCACGTCATTTGGACAAGAGTATGGAGACATGGAACATATAGAAGGGTCTAACAAGGTCATAATGAGAGAAAATGCTGCAATTTTGCAATGGAAACTCAACTATAATAATTTTTTTTTCTGAAAACAAACATGGGTCTATAATCATTAACAATAATTTCTAATTATTGGAAATAGTGACTCTATAGAGACATTCAAGATGGGCACCTATGATTTTCAGACTTGGTTTTATAACTACAAACTAGCAGGCTTCTAATTATATCTTGATGAAATGAATTAGAAGGGAATAAAAATGTGTTATGAATTTCTCAGAGCACCAATTTTAGTTCATTTTAATTAAAAATCAAGAGCACTTTTAGGAATATAGAATGGTATTAGAAGATGGAAAGAGGGGCCAGCCCCGTGGCTTAGTGCTTAAGTGCGCGCGCTCCGCTGCTGGCCGCCCGGGTTCGGATCCCGGGGGGCACCAACGCACCGCTTCTCTGGCCATGCTGAGGCCGTGTCCCACATACAGCAACTAGAAAGATGTGCAACTATGACATACAACTATCTACCGGGGCTTTGGGGGAAAAATGAATAAATAAAATTATAAAAAAAAAAAAGAAGAAGATGGAAAGAATGAAATGGAAACACTTCCAAATATCACTGATCTAAATAGTGACATGTCAACAAGTTTTTTTAAAAAAAATTGCTTAGTTAATTCTTTGCCTAACTATAAATTACTTCCACAATCTATTAATTTATATTTCATTCATTTTTTGCATGATTTCTTTTGTGATATACTTGGCTACTTTTAGTGAACGGTGTGTATGGAGAGAGTAATATGTGTCAGTAATATGTGTAAAGGGCCATGTGCTTTACCTCCTGTGGCAGAGAGTGTTAGTTAAACACCAAAGATTCTTATTTCCACCCCATAATAATTTCTTAGGCAGGCATTGCATCCCTCAGCCCCCTTGCATCCAAGTGGAATCATGTGACTATTTTTGATCAATGGAATGGGAGCAGAATCTATGGATAGCTGTTCTGGGTCCATGTCTTTCTATATCTAATATTTCTTCTTGTTCTCTTCTTTCATGGAAAATTTGGTTGTGATGTGATGAAAATGGCCACATCATAGAGGAAAGAAGACTAGATTACTCATTTGAGAAAGAACCTTCTAATCAGAAACGTCAACCTTGGACTTTATGTGAATGAGCAATAAATTTGTATATTGTTCAGCTACCGAGATTTGATTTGTTTCTGCTTTTGGGGTTTTTCTTGTTGTTGTTTTCTTATAGCAATTAGCCTAACCTGAGTAATACATATGTGTAATCCTTAAAGTACTCTGAATCAGGCACAATTATTATGCCCATTTTGTGGATGAATAAATTTAACTCAGAAAAATAGATATTTGCACAAGTTAGTAAATGGCAGGAGATATATTGAACTGAGGGTTGTATAAGTCTAAAAGCCATGTGTTTCACCAAGATTGACACTTTAGAAAAGTAATAGGGATATCTCTACCTCACAATAGAAGTCATTGATTCAAAGATGTTCTAGGCAATGAGACAAAAGAAACACGGGCATAAAAGATGGCATATTTGGGGGTTGATTAGATTGGTTTTTTTTTTCAAAAATCTCCATTTCTTCTCCCATGTTTGCCATGCTGCAATGCGGTTAGAGTATACTACTTGACCCACTGATTTGAGGCTTGGCCATGTAACTCACTTTGACCAATGCATGAGTATGGAAGTGATGGAGGGCCTGTTAGGGGCAGCAGCTTTAACGGCATCATATATTTCTGCATCCTTTCTTGACTTCATCTCTGTATCTAAAAAAATCATAGATAGTGGCTGTTCTGAGTACCAAGGTTACAGAATGAAAAAACAAATGGGGCAGACTTGAAGCTAGTCCAGCTAAGCCCAGCTAAACTTATCTAAAACCAGCTGAACCCAGATAAATTCGGCCAAGTCATAGATAGCTCATACTACCATGAATGAGAAATAAATATTTCATGCTGGAAAACTCTGAGATTCTGAGTTGTTTATTATCTGATGATATATTTGGTATAGATGGAACAAAGAGTACATTTAGGAGTATAGATTGCTGATATAGCAAGGAGATCTGATTGACATTGTAAGTTTAGGCCAGATTATGATTGGCCTTATATGTCATGCCAAGAAGTTTAAAGTATATAGTTCAAGAACTAGAGTGTTATCTGAGTGGCAGGAGTATGTGCTTCAATTTGGTTTATTGATTTAAGCAGTTTATCCTCCGACAACGGTAAAATAAAAAAAAAAAAAAAATTAGAAAGCTTGCTAAAGGAAGCAAAGGTTTAGAAAGGTAGTAACACTCGATGATGCCAACAAGTCTTGGGTCAAGTGTATCATATTTGGTTTATGCGTCATCCCACATTGGCACATTTACCTGGTAATTTCAGACCACAGTGGCCCTAGCATTGGCTTGTCTTGTTACTGCCTTCACAGAACCAAGTAGCTACTGCTAAAGCCAGGGTTGTTACAGTTCAAGAAACACTGTGAGTAGTGTTACTGGTAAAGAGTTTGCTTTGTCAGTTCACTGGCTGGAGAGTATTTTCTGTTGCTCTGGCCTTTTCTTTAGCCACCTGGGATTGTCCGGTGAAGCAAAGTGGAAGTTCAGGGAAATAAATGGTCTGTAAAGCAAATGATAACTAAAGAAAAATTGAAGATAAGAGGGAAAAGACAGAAAAAAGAATGCCCTCCTTGTTCTGAGATCCAGTAGTAAATACTGCCTCTCTGAAGACATCCTGTGAGATTGTACAATTCCATGCTGTCGCCAGCCAAAAAACACACCCTTTCACATGTTTTCCTTCCTCCCTGATTATTTCCAACTCTTTTTTTTTTTTTTTTTTTGGTGTGGATATTTATTCTTTCTTCCTCCCCACCTGCTAAGGGAACTCAGATGAATATAGCAAGCTAAAAAAAATAGCGTTAGTTTCTGGCCTTCAGCTCAGAGAACAGTGCTTGCTAATAGAAATATTAGTTTGACATTGGGAGACCTGAGCTTGAATCTACACTCATTCAGTTATGATTTCAGGGGTCTTGGATAATTCCTGTAAACTGTCTAAGCCTTATTTTCCTTATCTATCAAAGGAATTGATCCTTACTCGCAGAGTTGAAAGATAACATAAATTAATCTGTACAGAATTATTATTAAATGGCACTGCCTATGTCTTGAAAGTGTCAAAATATTCCTTGGAGAGAGAGACTGGGCATAATGCAGTACAGCAGAGAAAGACTTGGTAATAACTAAACAGATATGTGATTTGGATGTACAATCAGGATATTTGTTTTGAGAAATGTATATTAGTGCTTATTAAGTATTTACAATATTACAGGTGTTGCTCAAGCCTTGGATATATACTAACATATTTAAAACTTAAAATAACCCCACAAGGGAGGCATGGAAACTGGGAACAGAGATGCTGAGTACATATTCACAGGCTAGAAAGCAGTGGATCTGGGATTCAAATCCAAGATGTGTTCATAATCACTGTGATAAACTGGCAGACATATTTTGAGAAAATTCTGAGCACTCTAAATAGTGATCAAACTTCAGTGAAGTGGCTATAACAGAAAGGTAGTCTTTGTACTCTATGTTTTGGGGTTATTATTGCTTAAAACCCCACTTTATCACATGCACTGATATTACCAGTAGTAGCATTTTTCCTCCTGGACAACACTGCTTAGGAGAGGACAAATATCTCCCTGTGACAAATCCTTGCAAAATGATTCTTATAAACAGGAGAAGGAAAAGGTAGAATATACCTGAGGGTACTTGATATTTTAGTGCAGGATTTATTTCTTCAAGCCCACAAATATTTTGGATCACTGCTTAGTTTTATGTAATTTATTCCTACATGTTTATAACTTTTAAACTGCCATAGAATACTACTAATAAATATATAGGAAATGGTCACTCGTTTTTAAACTTATCAACTATCATCCCCATTTTTTAAAAAAATCAGCTCTATTAAGGTATAATTTCATATAGCTCACTAATCTTAAATGCATAATTTGATGAGTTTTAATAAATATATACAGTTGTGTATCACGTGATATAGAATATTTCCATTATCACAAAATTTTCCTTTACTTTCCTTTTCGCTGTGAAGTAAAGGGGCAGAAAAGTCACACTGGAGGAAAGCGGATAATGGATTTGTATTCAGAATATATAAAAGACTCCTACATCTCAAAAATAAGGACAAATAACCCAACTGAAAATAAGCAAGAGTAGAAGAAGAGTTGGATATATACTCCCCACAAAGTATATATCATCCTTATTTTAAGAAAGGAGAAATCTAGGGCTTAGAGAGGATTGAAAACTAGTCCAAGTTTACATTTGGTAAGTGGTGGATTTGAGATTCAAATTGAGGTCAATTTGAGAGTGAAATCTATGTTCTTTAAGTGAGAATAAAAAGAGGTAAAGAGTAGAAAGAGAGAAAGGGAGGTAGGGAGAGAGGAAGGAAAACATAATTATGGTTGTTATAATTTGAATGAGTTGCGTTACATCAAGCCCTACAATTTTCTCTCATATCATATTGTCTCAAAGGAGGACAGAGTAAATCAGTAACGACAGCATTGAACTACCTTGTTACGTAACCAGTACCTATAGAAATGAGAGAGAAAGGTTCCATTTCAATTTTTACCAAGGCAAAGGGAATGCCATTTTTTAATCTTTATTTCTATGGGGATTAAAAAGGTAATGTGATCACATGGTCTGGGGTAAATATTTCTGATGATGATGATTTGGGTTGAGACATTCTAAGAATAGAGAACAAGCAAACAAAAGAGAATTCTGGTAACTTTCAATTAGTCTATCTTCTTTCCTAAGACTATCAAGTAGAGAAATCAAAAGGATATTTAAAAACAAAAAAAAATTGCCATGTACTTTACCAGATGTATGCTAATGAAAAATAACGTGAAAATGAAGCCATGAATGTGTTTGTACAGTGAGAAGTGTGATTCAGCCTTTTTTTGGAGCGAGGTGCTTATTATTGTTTAAAGGTGTTAAAGGAGCATAAGTAAATCACTAAAACAGCTTCAAAACATTTTCTGAGTCATAGCAACTAGTCACCGGTGTGTATGTGGACAGAAATATCCTGTGACTGCAAGAGAAAAAGAAGGCAGACCTGCAGTCTTATCTGGCTTCTGAATTAGTTGTTGTTTTAACTTGTGAGCTTTGAGCTGAAATCGCTTATACTGAGTGAATTAAATTCTCTAAAGAGAAGAGGCCCTAAGATAAAACCATGCGCTGAGGACAAATTGCCAAGAGCCTCAGATCATCATAGCTGTTCACAGCACCTGGTTACTGAGTCCAAGACATGTTCACATTATATTTATCTTCTATTCATAACATCAGTCACAATAACAATAAAAAAATTCCCACTTACAGTCATTTAGAACTTACATATTGCTTTCTCATGCTGTTTCAAACATGTCTCTGAGATATAAAAAGTAGTATTTTTATTCCCATTTCATAGATTTAAATACACCCCTTCCTCAGGGGATATGAACTTGCAGTTTCCTTCTTCTGGAAACTCTTCTTTTAGATATATGAATGGCTAGCTGTTTTACTTCTATTGTATTTTTTAGTCAAATGTCATCTTCTCATTGAGACCATCTTAGGCCACCCTATTTAAAATTTCAATACCCAAACTTTCAACATCCCTTATCCTCCTCTCCTGCTATATTCCTCCTTCCCATAGCACATATTACTGTCTAATATAATTTATCTTTTTTATTTACCCTGCCTATTGCTTCTTTCACCCCTCTAGAGTGTAAACTCTATGAGTCTATGTCTATGTGGACAGGGATTTAACAAACACCATGCACTCTGATTGACATTATTTGATTGAATTAATGATAGAATCACAGCTAATGGGTGGCTGAGATAAAATTCAAATTTAGGCTCTCTGACTGCATGTTCAATTTTGGTTTTTAAATACCATTCATAGAATGTTTACATGAAGGAAGTTGGGGGAAGAGTTAGAATGGTTCAAATATGGTTAACATTGAAAAAATTAAATCCTTTATCTTCAATATGAAGAGTTGATCAATTCATATGTATCAGCATAAGTATTCCAACACATTTTGGATCTCACAAAAGAATTTCTTAAAAAATATTAAAATTTTGAATTTTTGTTATATTTACGCTGGTCAGTTTGCATTCACTCTGTGTTAGCTTGTTCTATCTGCTATAACAAAGTACCATAGACTGGATGGCTTACAAACAGAAATTTATATCTTACAGTTCTGGAGGCTGGAAGTCTAAGATCAAGGTGTGAGCATGGCGGGCTCGGGTGAGAGCTCTCTTTCAGGTAGCAGACTGTCAACTTCTCATTGTATTCTCACATGGAGAGAGCAGAGAGGGGAAGCAAGCTCTAATCCCACTGTGGAGGGATTTATAAGGGCACTAATCCTATTCTTGAGGGCTCTACCCTCATGACTTCATCTAATCCTAATTACCTCCCAAAGGCCCTACCTCCTGATACCATGACAATGTGGGGTAGGATTTCAACATATGAGTTTTGGAGGAACACAAGCATTCAGTCCATAATACACTTCTTCATGTGAAAAATGTATTGTAAGGTAGGAGATGTCCACCTGGACAAGGGGGAGGTGGATTCTATTTATAGCCCTGTTAAATGTAGTTATCAAGAGGTTGTCTATCTTCTCTGGACTTCAATTTCTTCATCAAAAGTATGTTGGGGCTGGATGGAACTATTTCAAGTTCCCTTTCTGGCCTGTTTCAATGATTCTCATTGATGTATAATTATATGAATTATAAACAGCACTGTAATAGATAAGATTTTCAAGTTCTAATAATGTTTTTGTTTCTAGAAGTCCCAAAACATGCACTCTGTCTAAATATATTTTAGTTGATAATCATCCCTTTACGATGTTTATAAGCAAAGTGCAAATCAAATAAGCTCTGTGAAGCTTGTAACCTTATTATGCTGCTAGTTCCCTGCTACTCTGACAGCTATTTAGATTACTTTTGCATAAAATAAAATAAATAAAAATGCAATTTCATTTCCCAATCCTTGTAATTTGAATGAAGGCTGCACCTTTACTAGCTTCTATATTAGAAATCTCAGGTGACAAAAGAAACAGGCAGGTTATTGCTGAATCAATATTGACAGCATTGGATAATGGAATTTTACTGACTAGTAATAAGAGACAGACAAAAATCCTCCGACACCGGAAAATGCTTGTGATAAACATTCCCTAAGAACAGCAATGCACCCGACTCAGCACTTTGTTTTGTTAAGCACAGGCCTAGAGGATCCCTAACCCCTAAATATGGCTTACACTTCTTCATCTATAGTTTTGCACTGCTCAGTGAATTTCTAGTTTCTTGAGAAATGTACGCTTGCGATTTAGTACTACAGAACTTTTCTCAGGCAAATTGAATAAGAGAGCTTAAAGAGTATTTAATATAATGCAGGCAAATTTTTTAAAAGCCCTTATTACTGAACAGAAATCTTTTTAATGCTCTTTGGTCAGACTGACTGTCTACAATGATTGGCTTTGATGAAAAAAAATGTGCCTGGCTAATATCTACAGTAGGGAAGAAAACCTAGCAATTACATTATCCTTTGTTCAGACCTCAAACAAACAAGCTAATAGCTTCTTATTTAGCTAACTGGTTGTGCTTTGATTATAGGCCATTAGTGGACATTATAAAATGAAAAAGTTTGCTTAGACATCTCCCATGGATATTTCAACTTCATACTAATGAGTCAAGTTCAGTCTATTGTTTCATATGTTAGAACCTTAATAAAGCAATATAGCTTAACTTAAGCTAAATAGCAAATGGTTATCCGAACTATATGGTGAACTTCATAATTCCAAAGTAAAGGTCTTTGCTTTCAGCGTAAAACAAAAGTTCAAACTAGGGATCTGAATTCCAACAATAGTTACTAACAGCAGAAACATTTGACCTATCCCAGAGATTTAGTTTGTCAATTTATATTCCCTGAGGGTAGTCTTATAAGTTCTCAGTCCTATACCCATATTTACTTTATTAGTACTACCTTGACTTTTTTTGTGTGTGTGTGAGGAAGATCAACCCTGAGCTAATATTCGTGCTAATCCTCCTCTTTTTGCTGAGGAAGACCAGCTCTGAGCTAACATCTATTGCCAATCCTCCTTCTTTTTTTTTTCCCCAAAGCCCCAGTAGATAGTTGTATGTCACAGTTGCACATCCTTCTAGTTGCTGTATGTGGGACGCGGCCTCAGCATGGCCAGAGAAGCGGTGCGTCGGTGCGTGACCGGGATCCGAACCCGGGCCGCCAGTAGCGGAGCGCGTGCACTTAACCGCCAAGCCACTGGGCCAGCCCAACCTTGCCATTTTTAAGACAAGTAGGAAGAACTTGGCTGTAATTGGTTGAGAGTTTGGTAAGAATCAATAGGAGAAGAATAAATAATCAGCAGAAGATTCATCGAGGGCTCTAGCCCAGAAAATAGGCAATTTGTGGCTGGAAGAGGTAACTGTGGGTGAGTCATTGCCTGAGGGGAGAATATTTTGTCTACTTGAGGGTTAAGTGGCAGTACAGACTCTTCTTTGAAGACAGCTGCCTAAGCAGAGAAGAATTTCAGTGTTTCAGTCCTTAGGAACAGACATTCTATCTCCTACTCTTCTGATTTCTTTCCCAATAGGGAACACTTTTCTGATTATTTGCCCTTCTCTACTTTGAAAGAGTAAAAGCTAGCTTTGGCTTGTGATTTGAGAGACATAACAAACTATATTTCTCTATCTCTAGATTCTTTTTTCCTTCCCCATTTGGCGCAATATTCTGACTACTGAATCTCTATTGAACGAAAATAATTAACATTATAAAATCAAGGTCACGCCTCCATCATGCTTCGTTTGTACGATACTTTACAATTTACAAGGCGTTATTATGTATAGTATTTTTTCTCACAAGTAATTCGAGGAATGTATTAATGTAATTGTCATGTTACATATAAGGAATGTGGGGCTCTGAGATTATTGAATGACTTGCCAAATATCATAGTGCTATGATTGTCCAGCTTGGTTATGAAACCTAAATCTTCTAATGCCTGGTTTCTACTCCTTCTTTAGCACATTACTAAATATGGCATCTTCTAAGCAAGGCACCCTTGAATATTCTTCGGTATTAAATTCTTTGAATGATACCCTAGAAGTGAAGAAGGAAGGAGATGAACTTTAGAGACTACTAAGAAGCAAAAAAAACCCATAAAGAAATCCTGGAGGACACATGCAGTTAATGCTTTCTTGACAGAACCTTGAAGAAATATGTGCCAGAATAGATAGATGTTGAAACATCTCTCTGATATGGGAGTTCACAGACAGAAGAGTGGGTATTAAGGTAAAAGTAATCAGGAATGCTTGATGAAGAAGCTGGCACTTTCCTTGAAAGACAATTAGGATTCTGACATGCACAGATGGAAAGGTGAGGGCATTGTGACTAGAGAGAATGACATGAACAAGTCTAAAAGTTATAATGCTTAACAAGTAAGTGCTACTCCAACTAGGATCCAAATTTATGAGAGAATGAGAGGCATGTAAAAAAGTTGTAAGATAAAGAAATAGAGAAATAAATAGAAAGTTGTGTTAAAGCAACAGCACCGTGTATCTTACACAACACATTAAAGATGTTAGACTTTAGAAATCAGTGAGGAATTCTATCAATTTTTGATCTTTACTAAATTTTGAATTGATGCAGGATGTTAATCTGACAGGAGTTTCAGAGAACATGAGACATGGACAAGACAAAAGTGAGATTCAATTAGGCTCCTTGTAGAGATTTCAGGAGTCCAGATCTCAGGTAGATGCCATATGACAGTCAGATGGTAATGTCTGGAGGTGGTACCCAGGACACTGTGTGTCTTGTGTTTAGGATTATTTGGTACATATTTCACAGAGATGGGATGTATGACTCAGATTTTTATTCAAGTCCAGCCCCTATTATAAATAGATTTTGATATTTTAAGACATTTTTATAAAATGGGGGCAAATTATTGATATTTAATTGTATTTCATAGATATGCTTGGTGAATAATTCTGAGCTCTTCTTGAAGCTTGAATGTGTGACTTGAAGCTGCTGAGAACACAGTGTAAACATAGTCAATGACAATCATGGCAGCGCTTCTTTAAAGAGTTTCCAGTGTTGCTTAGGAGTCACGCAGAGAATCAAAGGACCAAACCAGGCCCATTCGTTTAATGTTACAGATAAATATTCTACATGGATATCAAATAAAATTAATAGTATAGTTTTATCTTTTTCATTTTTGGAAATAATTTGACTCAATTTAATTATGATAAGTAAAATAACATAGGATGACCAACTGCTGTTTAACCAGGACTATCCTGATTTTAGCGGTAAAAATTGTGCATCTGGAAAACCCATCATCCCAGGCAAATCAGGATGGTTGATCACCCTAATATTTCATTATAATTAGAAGTAGCCAAGTGTTTGTATCTAGTATGGAATTGGTCATTTTTATTTTTAGTTATAAATGACCTAGTGTATGCCCTGGCATTCTCAGGTTAATCAAACTAGAGGCCTTAAGTTCAAACATGTACCTTATTTTTTTTTTTTTAATTTTATTTATTTTATTTTTTCCCCCAAAGCCCCAGTAGACAGTTGTGTGACGTAGCTGCACTTCCCTCTAGTTGCTGTATGTGGGACGCGGCCTCAGCATGGCTGGAGAAGCGGTGCGTCGGTGCGCGCCCGGGATCCGAACCCAGGCCGCCAGCAGTGGAGCACACGCACTTAACCGCTAAGCCATGGGGCCGGCCCAGTGTACCCTATTTTTGAACGATCAGTTTAGCCCCTTCTAAAGACAAGACCCAAGGTGTGTTTTAAAATCTATCAACAATATATACAGTGTTTGCTATTTTAAGCATGTATACACATCTCTGTACTATTTTAGCTTATGTATAAATGTAACCAATGTAATCTGTTTTCTTTTATGACATAAGAGTCTAGCAAACAGAATTTTAACCATGACACCCAATTCTAGAGAAGAAAAACATCTCCTTTGTTTTTATAGGGGAATAATTCAAAGAAATCGATGTTTAAAAAGCTGAAACGAATCAATATTTTGGCACAACTGGTCTATTCCCTGCAATGCAGTGTTTTCACATACATCTTCATGTAAAACCAAATTGAGATTGTTCTCATTGAAGTGGTGGTATATCTGAAATGTAACCTGTTGACATAAAGAAAGCCATAGCATATGGAACACAGAGGGAACGCACACACAAACACCCGTACACACACACTCTTTTTTGAAAGCTCAGCAAGACTGAGGTAAGCTGTTTCAAAATATCTGCACAGTGCAGCAATTTCTCTCCCTAACGATTCTTCTCCCACGTCTAGTAAAAGAAAATGCAGTTCCTTTTTAAATAATTCTCTTTGGAGATTTACGCAAGAGTAAGGAGAGTCAGGCTCCCTTCACCAAGTGATACGATGGGTAGGCCATGCCGTTGCCTGGCAATCCAGCTGGACTATTGCATTTTAGGTGGCGTTCTGTCTCCATTCTTTTCTTTTTGTTTTGCCCTCCCTTTCTAAATCACCTAAAATAGAACATAACCTTAACATGTGCACAAAACTAAAATATTTCTTTTAATTAATTGATATGAAGATTATGCACACTGAAATGAATTTTAGAAGTTCATGATTTATAAGAAATTCCAATTACTAAAATAGAAATGAGTGGAAATAAAATGGGGAGTTAAGAAATACTTCTCTCACAAGGCATATCACACAAGCAAAATTAAATTGATAGCCAAAGAAAACTTATTAAATCAATTTTTGAGTGAAAGGTAGCTTCTGTTCTCTACTGCCAGTGCCAAATTTCTCAGCCATATTGGTGTATTAATATGCAAATATAGCTTTCATTTAGTTAGCTATTTACTCATAGGGAAACTTCATGAAAGACCAAGAAAAATACAGATACTGGCAAATTTTTTTTTAGTAATATGAATAATACACATATGAAAATTGCTCTGGGTCATGGTCTTTCTTCTATCATGAACTAATTGTGCGGCCTTGAGGCAAATCACTTGAGTTCTGTGCACACGTATAACTAGGAAGCTAAAATGTGCTTTATGGTCTTTCCCAGGTGAAAAAAATAATATATAGGATATATATCTTCTGATGTTTTGATCAGTCACTCTTTAATTATGCTTCCTTGGCTCACAAAAAGGAAAACAAAAATCCCAGAAAATTACCTTCTCGTTGGGCACCACCATATCCCCTGTTGTGTGTTCTTAGGGTGATCTGCTGTTGATGCTCTAAGATGCTACCTGCTGCCCGCTGTGCTCCAGCCTTCCCTCAGACCACAGCCACATTGGCCCAGGCTATGTACTTGTTCTCAATTTCCTTATTTTCTCTCTACTTCTCAAACGGGTGGGTCTGGAGTATTTTCCTCCTGAATAGCCTAACTGGCTGGTTTCCACAGATACTATATACTTCTGATCTTCTGTTTCCTCAAGCAGGATGACCTGCTGCCCAGAGCTCAGCTCTAATCAGGAACAGTTCTCTAAAGCCACAATCCTGTCCAACATCTCACTTTGAGCTACGCCACTGCTCATCTTAAGGAATTTTAATTTCAGACCTATATTTAGAAAGTTCATTTTACATAGGAGACGTCTAGAAATAGCATCAGATTTTGAGAGGTGTTTGAGACCTCACAAAAGTTTATGAACTATTGGCCTATATACCCCTGCTGAAATGAAATGTGGATGTGAGGCTGAGTCAAGTCTGTGCTCTCCAAGCCCATTTGGAAATGGAAATCTGGATAAGTGGCCACTGACTTTTGATGTTAAAAGTCTATTGCTGAGTAAGTTCTTTTGGCTTTATTTCTAACTTCTGTCACTTTTTCCCTCTTTCCCAGAAGTTAGCCCACAATTGAGTTCCTAGCACAGCTTGTGTCAGAGCACATAGAGGTTTATTTCAGATAACCCTTATAAAATACAGGTTCAGGGGCCAGCCTGGTGGCATAGTGGTTAAGTTCTCATGCTCTGCTTTGGCAGTCCAGGGTTCATGTGTTCAGATCCCAGGCGCGGACTGACACATTACTCGTCAAACCATGCTGTGGTGGCACCCCACATACAAAATAGAGGAAGATTGGCACAGATGTTTTGGCTAACTGGCACCAAAAAAAAAAAAAAAAATTTCTGGTTCATTGCTTCAATACTGTTCTACACCCCATTTAAAAATATTTTCCCTGATTTCCTACCAGAGTTCAGGGGGTTTTGGCTCTCTTGCTACCATTTATTGTATAATAAAATAAAATATAAAATATAAAAAATTATATTTTTATTTCTAGTGTCCTTATACAAATTAAATGGGAGTGTAATATAAATGCAGGTTTTAATTTATTTTACTTTTCTTTTTCTACAATTTTTTCTTTCTCTACCTCCATATGAATAATTTCAACTTCCTCGTCCTGCTCCAGGTTACCCACATCAACAACCTGAACAACAAACCTGTAACTAGTTTACATTCATATACGTTTTCCTTCATGCTAACAAAATAAAACATTCACGTCTTTAGTGATTAGATTAAATATGTATGTATCTCTCTAACATATAGAGAGAATATGTATTAATACAAATGTGTATATAAAAATTATATATGAAAAGCTCCTCTTTACAGATGGATACTAACAAATGAATATCACACCTATAAAAGGAAAAAAGGCATTGCCATTTTGCAATGCAATAATTGACTCAGACACGTTCCATCATTATTTGCACAAGCAATTAGATGAAAAGCGGTTAGGAAACACATTTCATGGTATTGTCTCATAGATTACTTGGTAAGAGCAAAAGGAAAAAAACCCACAAATTTACAAGGGTGAGATCTGGAAGTGATCACCTTAACCAAACAATCAAACTGCAGTTGCCATCAAATAGTGGAAAAACCTGACACTGTGTATCTCCAAATACGATTCTACACTGAGTAAACAACGTTGCATATAAAGCTGTCTTGCCCAAAATACCTAACCTGAATCTAAATCAAGCCTCCAGACCTAACTAACTTCCAATTTACAGGAAATTCAGAGGAATAAATTAAATGACATCATGAAGAAACAGACAAATCCAGGATAGGGGACCTTCTTCAAGAAAGCAGGTCTGGACACTTGTTAAAATCACTGTCAGAAATCTCCCCAAATTGAGAATACCTATTTAGCTTAAAAAAGACTAAAGGAGCATAAAAACCAAAAAGCAACATGTAAATATTGAATGGATCCTTGTTCAAAAATTTCAATAGAAGATGGGTTTTTGAGACAATGGGGGAAAGTTAAAAATGAACAAGGTATTAGAAGTTATTAAATTTTTAAAGTGATATTTATGGCTTGAAATGTATGATATATTGGTTATGTACACGTACACACAAACATGGTAAGTATATGTGTATATACATTACGTTATGATTGTGTAGGGAAATGTCCTTAAACTTCAGAGACACCTGCCGAAATATTTATGGGAAAGTATGTAACTCACTTTCAAATGGTTCAGCATATATAAACATGCTTTTCTGTAAGCGTGACTGTGGACAAAGATTATTAAAAGTATATATTTGTGTCTAACCTGCTGATTAGTATTTATTGAAATTTTGATCTCAAATATATATTTTAGAATGTCTATTTTGGTTCTTTTAAAATGTTTATTAATTTTTCATCTCTTTCCTTTTAGTCATATTTTTATTAATTTATTTTACCACTAAACATATTAAAATACTTATTTAATAGTCTGCATCACACCAAATGCCCTTAGTTACGTTGTCTCCATGGATTCTAAAATTTCCTCTCCTCTTTTCCCTTCCAAATTGTGGCTGGACTATAGAGGATTTCTCTTAAAATGTGTATGGGGGGGTATGTATGTATATATTCATGCTTTACATTTGGAATTTCAGATATGTATTTGATCATATTGAAAGAAATAAGAGTCCAGGCTTCATTTTTTAAAAGCATCATCTCTTTTTTCATAATCTCCCAAATATTGCCATCATACTGAAATTTGGATACTCATAGTTTCATTCACTAATAAAAATAAAACAAACAAATGAGTATCTAACAAGGGCCAGGACTTATTGGTGGCTGTGTAGATGGCCTCTGTGTTGCACAACTCTGTGGGGTGCCAAACCCAAGCCCATATGAATGGAATAGGCAGTACATAATCTACAAAACCTTAAAACAGGCTACTATATACAGGAAGAATAGACACTAAAAGAATTAATCAAAGTGAATACTTGAGATAGGAAAAATATTTTACTTAATTCAGATCAACCTGTGTCCATCCATGGCTGATCTGGTAATTTCCAGAGGAATTAATGTGATAGTGTCTTTGATAAGTTGTCCACTTATGAAGTAGTGGTAGATAATACTGTATGGTTACTATAATTTGGTTAATACTTATCATATGCTTTAAATTTAACCTACTTAGAATTATATTTCTGAAAATATTGTTTTGAATTACATTATTTTGTTGTTCAAATTTAAAATAATTTTCTATGCAGGAGTCTATGATTATTAACAAGTTTTACACTAATTATATTATGTAGGTTGGTCGTGATATCACACTTAAAATGTGACTAGAACAGATGTCTCTGTAATACTTTACATTTGCCTTTTGATTAAATGTAAAGTCTCAAGCAGAAATAAAAAATAGAAGAATTTAAATAGCATTCTTGAAACAATTCAAAATGACAATAGTGTTTGTATCTATTCTTTTTTGTCTAATAACCTCAATGACTTTTTTGAGCTTACTAATATGTAAGTCAAGATTGCATTTCACTGTCAATTCTCTTTAAATAAAAAGTGAGATAATTCAAGTTATTCTTCCTGTTAGATAACTATGGCACTTATTATTTTCAAAAAATTGCATTTTCAAATCAAATATGTATAAGTTTTTGTCACAGGTAAATGTCAGTTCTCCTAGAAAAGTCTCCATGATCTGTAGAAAATCTTTCTTTAATGTTAATTGAGCGTATATTTCAATCCAATTATAAATTTTAAAAAATGACTGAAGTCTACATAAAACTAGCATGTGTGTGTATGTGTGTGTATGTTTTCCAGTGCCTGGCACAATTTATGGTGTATGGTAAGGGACTCAGTGAGTATTTGCTTAATCAAAACATAAAAAACATTCAAATGGTTGACTATTCTTACCTTCAAACACTCTTCCCATGGCTTCCATGGTACTACACTCTAATTTTCCTCTTCCCTCACTGGCTCTCTCAATCTCTTTTGCTAGCTCATCTACCAAGGAAATACTATGCAGCGTTAGCTAGTCAAGCACAATGATATTCATACACATTAATTTAAGTGTAACTAAGACAATGATGTAAGTCAGGTTTTCAAATTTTGTTCTACACAACAGTAAGATTTCACACAGGTGCATTGGGAATTTCCAAAGGACTGAGACAGAAACTTCCGGGCCTCTACTGCAACTCTAACCTCTCTAATTTGGTGTATTTTATGTGACTGTGATGTCCTATGTTAGCATATAGCATATGAATAATTCAAGCCCACTTCCCCCAACCACCCCAGGTAAGACACTCACATGCGATATGTCCAGATCTGCAGAGGTTCCCTCTGTTTCTCAGGCATACACTTCCCCAGAGCAAAAGCGAGCTATCAGGAAGGCTGCCGCTTCTTCACTGGCGTAGGTTGAGTAGTTCTCCTTGACCATTTAGCTCAATTCAGTTCTGAAATCAGGACTCCTTTTCTTTCCTTTCCCCATTCCCCTTTCCTTTTCCTTCCCCTCCCAACCTCCCCTTCCTTCTTCTTTACATTACTGGAATGACTCTTTTATCTAAAAGACCTCTTTGTCCTTCCCTATTACATCTGTCAGTGTTTTGCCACTTCATCCCAAGAGTTCCGGTAACTTCATCCCAAGAGTTCCGGTAATCATTCAGCGAAAAGAAGTTGTAGTCGTGATCCCTCTATACTCAAGTTAGTTATGCAATTTTATCTGTCCCCTCAGCCACAAATTTCAAGTTTTAAATGTTAAAGTTTTCCAAAAGCAGGGAAGGAAAGCAGAAAGGGAGGGAGAGTGGGAAAAGACAGAGAGAAGGAGGAATTGCAGGTCCACAATATTAGATATTTGTGTTTTAGTTATTATCTTACTTATTGCTTTATTGGGGTGCCATAAGAGATTTATTTATTTGAATAAAATGTTTTCTATTAGGAAAATTTGAAGACTAATGCTCTAAATTCACTACCTTCAAATTTGATCGGTTTATTCTAACCGAATCACAATATCTGCCTTAGAGTTTCACATACTTAACTATACTCTAATTAGTCATTTCATCATTTTCTCTTCTTTTCTGGTTTAAAAATAACCTCCCTGTAAAACTTAAAAAAAGGAAAAGCATATAAAAAGAAAAAGGAAAATGTGCCTATCCTCATTACCAAGATAAATAGTAATTTTATGATAGGTTATCTAACCATAATATCAGGATGCAACATTTTCACTTATCATTTCTCCATTTCCGTTTTAAAAATATTCTTGAAAACAGAATTTTAAAATGTCGTATATTACTCCATTGTTTAACTAACCATAATTTAATTAGTTATTCAAGCTTTTGATAAAAATTCATAATATCAAATACATTAGTTTATGCATGATTACCTGAAGACCTAACCCTTGAAGAGGAATTAATAAAATAGCACATGTATTTTAAAGGTGCTTAGTACTGCAAAGGGATGAGATTTTCTCTGATCCTTACATAACAGAATTATAAAACCTGGGCTTAAAATACCAGTTTCTTGATAAGTCCAAAACCACAGAATATACTTTTCCTGAACTTATGTAAAGCAATCATTTTCTTAATTATTTGAAATACACAAGATAAATTTTTTCAACTTGCTCATCCAAAATTTATCTATTTATGAAAACTGAGAATTGGATTTCTGCCTTGTTACTAACCCATGTTACTATTTCTCATTCTGTTTTTTCTGTGACCACCTAAGTGCTTATAACATATACACATGAAATATAGGGCATAACCAGATAGGTTTGAAAAATCTACAGCAAGTGAGACTCTAAGTTTGAAATAGATTGATACACCTGAGGATAACTGCTTAAGAGTGTTCTTTGAACTTAAGGAGACTAGGTCACACCATTTTGGTCATTTCTTTCTGGAATTTCAACTGATATAATTTAAGCTAAATTTGCTGTATTTTTAAAATTAATTCTTCCCCTTTAGTGATCCCACCTATACACTCCTTCTGCCCAAAATTCAAAAAAAAAAAAAAAACAGTTTAAAAAAAAACCCAACCTTTCTGGGGAAAATGCCAAGGACAGAAATCCCATACAGTTTTTGCTTAGGAGCTTAAAATATGAGGAAGGCAAACTTTATAGCTTATAGCAGAATAGAAAGTAAAGTTTGGAGTGCAGATTTCTGTACTCGCTCACTGAATAAGAAAGAAGAACATCCATCTTGAGAGCTGTCAGTTCAAGCCCTTTCCCAAACATGACGCTCACTCTTTTAAATGAACAATAGTGCCAAAATAACTCCACCGAGGAATATGCATACTAATTTCTGCATTGTAACTCACTAAATGAGTCAATACAGGATTTGATTAATTGCTTTCTATGTTAATAGCCTTCTTTAATATTAGACACTTTATTTCCTGTGTCATGGTGAACAGGTTAAAACAACATCCACTAGACAAAAGATCTAAGCCCTCAATTATGAATAAAACATATAATAAATGGACAAAACATACAATAATTCAGACAGCAAATTCAAGGAGCTTAAATTTGTAAACTTGAGATATGTAAACTTTTCATAGTGACTTTGAGCTCAGCACCAAGGTGTCAAGGTGTTCTGAGGAAAAGCTACTGTAGTGTTTAATATTTTTAGCTCAACTTTCTCAACATAGAGCAAAATTTTCCTCTCTGCAAAATTATATTTATCAAATGGCAAATATGCTATGATTTCCACAGTCTTAACACAAATCCTTTCTCTTTATACCACATTCTTCTCCAATGACTGTCCATTTTTCTGCTCCCTTTCATAGCAAAATTCCTTGAAGGGTTGTCTCTACCCTTTACCTCTATGTCCTCTTCATCTATCCTTCTGAAGCACTGCAATCAGGCTTTAAACCTACAGTGCTTCACGGAAACTGCTCTTGTCAAGATCCCCAAAGATCTCCACATTATAAAACTCCATATTCAATTCATACTTATCATCTTACTTTCTGTTAGCAGCCTTTAATCCAGTTGATCCACGTACTTCCTTGAACATCTTACGCTCCTGAATTTCTCCCTACCTATTTGGTCACTCTTTCTTCTCTGTTCCTTTGCTCATTACTTCTCATCTTTCAATCTCTAAGCATTTGAGGACCCAGAGTCTACCTTTGGACTCCTTCTCCCTTAGTGAAGAGTCTGCCTTTGGACTCCTTTCTCATTCAGTCTTATGGTCATCTACACGATTATAGGCCCCAAAAGTATGTCTAGTCTGGAGTATTCCCTTGAACATCAAATTCATGTAATTAATTACTTACTCAACATCTTACCTTAGATGTCTAGAGACATTTCAAAATTAACATCTCCAAAGAGAACTTCTGATCTTCCTCACCACTGCCCAAATCTGCGCTTCCCACAGTCTTCCTCTTATCAGAAAATGGCAAATTGTTCTAGTTGCTCTGATAAAAAGAAAACTCTGAAAAACATAAAAAACCAAAAAACCTTTGTATCATCATCAATTCTTTTTTTCACACTCCACCTCCAATCCATCAGCAAATGTCAATTGGTCCAAACCATTATTATCTTTCCTGTGAAGAAATAGCTTCCTATTTGGTCTTTTGCTTTCACTTTTGTCCCCAGAGAGTAGCCAGAGTAGTCTTTTTAGAAACTTATCTTGTCTCTCCTTTAAAAAAATTTTTTTCCTCTAGTGGTTCCCATCTCACTCAAAGGACAAAAACAAATTTTCTTAAGTTCACTGCATGTTTCTTCAAGAGCTGTCCCCTCATGCTCACTTTCTTTGTTGGTTCTCTGATTTCATCTCTACCAGTCACCCCCTGAATGACTCCACTGGAAGCAAACAGACCACTTTACTGTTTTGGAAAAGATCAGAAATTTTTGTCTTTTTTTGTTTACTGCCATATCACTAGCTCTCAGAATAGTGCCTGAGATAAAGTAGATGCTAGCAAATATTTGCTAATTAAAGAATAAATGAATGAATGAATAAAATAAGTAAATCCAATTTCACAGTAAATTTCTGCTTTAGTAATGCCAAGTCATTTTTTTCAGATATAGATAGCAAATGTAAATTTCATGAAAAATAGTGTTGTCTCTATGCTAAATACATAAATTTTAAGGTGCAAATCCAGACAACATTTTCTTAGCCATTTAAAGATCTAGGTTCATTCTATGAATAAAACCTAAATGGTGGTGGCTATCTATGTAAGTCAAAGGAAATTATTGCATTTGTTCCAAGTCTCAGGATATTTCAAAGTTGAAAAAAATCTTACACATTGACACTTTTCTGAATTATCTAATTTGTATGTGCAGAGAATGTCAAAGACTATTTTAGCTATTTTATGCAAATATCCTAATTTGCATGTGCTCTCAAATCTACATGTGAATGACAAAACTAGAAAAAGGGCACACCCATTGGACTTAAGTAGCTTAGACCAAGGCAATTCGTTTTGATCAGTAGAAACCCAACAAGATGTTGAGATTAACATGCATTTTACAAAAAGTTAACATTTAAAACTTCAGTGAATACTTACTTTACTTTTTTGTTTTGTGAAAGAATTTCAATCTAAAATGGAACCAGATGATATGAAATGGAGAATCTCATACATGTACCCTCAGAAGAATGGAACTTAAGAACTGAGAGACTGATTTCCCGTAAATACCTGATTTACAGAAGATGGAGACTTACCTCCTGACCAATGAACATCCACCAAGAATCTCTCCCCATCTGCAAGCCAGTGAACTTACTGCTTGGACTCTGGTTGAAGGTCCCTGTCTTTGCACTCCTTGCTCATAATATAGCCCACCCCAAACCCTCAATGGACTCACCTGTAACTTGCTACAGCATGCCATTTCCTGAATTGCAATTCCTCTGCTATTCCCAAATACAGTTATGTGCCACATAACGATGTTTCTGTCAACAACAGACTGCATAGACTATGGTGGTCCCGTAAGATTAGTACAATATAGCCTAGATGTGTAGTAGGCCGTACCATCCAGGTTTGTGTAAGTACACTATATATTTGCACGAGACAAAATCACCTAACGATGCATTTCTCAGAACGTATCCGTGTTGTTAAGCGACGCACGACTGTAAACTCAATTTCTGGTAATTCAAGCTTGCCTCAGTTTACCTCTTTATTTAGGTAGATAAGTTTATTTTTAATGTAAGTGGCTTTTGTTTATATCCTCTCACCTACTGATGTATTTCTACTCTTTTTAATAGAAGATTCAACTATTTCTCATGCCATTTCTTTCCATTATCCCATGTAACAAAAAACTCAGATTATAATAGGCTCTTCAGTAGACAACCTCACAGGTATACAAATTTCTACAGGAATAAAGGGGAAGCATTTTCACACTCTCTTATTATGAACAGCAGGATGGTATAGTAGATATCGGGGAGCATGTATATTAGGCTTAACACATTTCTTCCTTGATTATACTAAGCCAAGACAAGTAGTGAATAAAGCTAACCCAAGAGTAGTAAATGTAACAATATTTAGGTTTCTGTGGCAGCTCCAAGAAGTCAAAAGTGCCTAGATAATGTGTCCCAGTAGAGTCCCCTTTTAGGTCCACTTTCGCTGTCCCAGTGTTTTGCTTATGATCCATAAAATAATGAATGTAGCATTCCTCCGGTTCTTGAACAAAGGTCCTCCTTGTTAATTTGTTTACCCATGTGACTCTTAAGAATCTGCCTGCTCCACCTCTCCCACCTTCTCTGATCACCTTCAGAAGTTACTCCCAGTTGGCACCAATCTGGCCAGTACCAAAAATTCCAACAAATCCTTCTTCAAAAGGTCCAGTAGTTTTGCTACATGACTAGGTACAGAGAAAGCTGTTTTCCAAGTGGGGCAGCACTGATTGTTGCTGGAAAGTTTTTTTAATCCCCAATGGAATATATGTATGTATGTGTATGTGTATATATATGTGTGTATGTATGTGTATGTATATATAATATCATAATAGTGTATGATTTTACATTTTTATTTCAAATGAAAGTTGGAAGCCTATGGTCAACTGATTTTCAGAGTTGTAAACAAAAACATTGATGATTTATCCTATTATTACCAGGATTATTTTATTTGTCTTTAAACTTTCATTTGTAAAAAGGTGGTAATAATACCTACTTCAAAAAGTTGTTATAATGATCAAAAGATTACACACACATACACACACTACCTGGTACGTTCTACAAATTCAACAATCAAAATATTTTTTAGATCTAGTAACCATGAGTGAGCAAATCACAATTTTATTTGTTTTCAGTTTTTATTTTTTATGTGAGGAGATCAGCCCTGTGCTAACATCTGCCAATCCTCCTCTTTTTTTTTTTTTGCTGAGGAAGACTGGCCCTGGGCTAACATCCATGCCCATCTTCTTCCACTTTATATGGGACGCTGCCACAGCATGGCTTGCCAAGCAGTGCGTCAGTGCACGCCCGGGATCTGAACTGGTGAACCCTGGGCCGCCGCAGCGGACCATGCGCACTTAACCGCTTGCACCACCGGGCCAGCCCCTGCCAATCACAATTTTAAATACAATGCCAGCTGTCCACTAACTAAATACCTAAATAAACTGGCCCAATATAAATATAACTGGTGTCCTTCTAGAACATGCAAATATACTATAAGAATCCCATATAATCATTGTATGGTTACTTTCTAATAACTAGGGTAGACTGTTGACCATGACTAATCAGAGTATCTCCTTTTTGCAATCTATATTAGCTAGTTAATGTTTTCATAAATGTTTATCATGGTTTTAGATACTAAGATTTTGCTACATAGTATTAAATATTTTTAATTTTAAAGTTTGGTAAATATATTATTCAGAAGGAAATGATGGCTGATTATGCTCAGGGAAATTCTCTCTGACATTAACCATCAATCAGGATGTGATGCTCATGCTTGATATTAGTGGGCTGATCTGAAAAACAAATTAGCTGATGTTCTGTATAGACTATCTTTAGTAATAATTAATATAGGACTTAATAAGATGTGTGACTTAGAAAATAAGCAAATTGAAATGTTAACACCATGGAAACTGCCATCTTATTAGAAACACGTTCATAATTTAAGCAAGCAAGATCCTGTTTCACCCTGGTATAGCATCTTGCTACTTCTGTATGAGTTAAGTGTAACTCCAATTTATTTCAGATTGAGCTACACATTTTCTTTTTCTCCCCTTGCTTTTTGTCTCTTTCTTATTCCTTTTTTTTGTTTAAGTGTATATATTCCCTACCCTTGTGAGACAAATAGGAACTGACACCACTATCTCCTGATAACAGCCTTCTCTGGGTCTGAATTAGTTCTTCTAACCTTACTTAACAGCAAAAAGGAGGGGAAAAAAAGCCTCCCAGTCTCCTTTATGCTTCATTTTGGCTCAATTTCTCCCTTCTAGTGTTCCATTTGTCTGCATTCTTCCATTAGTTTCTTGAGGTGTCAGAGATTGCTTAAAATGCAAAGAACAGAGTTTTTGCTTCCAGCCACTCCCGCACATTCAAAATCAAGTATAAATACTACCCATCCCAAGCATAAGGGAAAGAGCTAAGTTTATCTAATGCCTTGGAGTAAGAAGAAAAATAAGTGTTTACTCCTGAGATTCTTACTCTGTAGATATCTTGCTTCATTTTTAAAGGAGAGAAACCTGGATTGCATCAGCAGTAAAAATTTAGACATCCTTTAGTTGGTTTTACACTTAACCAATAGGGAATTCCTAGAGTGGCCATGTTAGTTAAGTATTTCTTGATCATTGGCCATTTTTAGAATATTATACTAAGTTCGAAAATGTGCAATTAAAGTGTGTATCTGAAACAAAAATGTGTGTAGTATATAATATTTTCTTAAGAGTTGTACATTTCATGGAACCGACTCATAAGGGAGATTATATTTAATTTAGTGTTTACAATTACATATACATTTTAGTGGAGACCAAATTAAAAAGATGAATAACATTACAAGCATATTCTATCATATTTTTATGTTGAATTGAACACACATGTATTTTATTTCTTGACAGATCAATCTTAGAGAGCAAGGACACAGTTTTAAGTCTCTTTTAGATCCCAATTAATTAATATAACATTATATATGATAATAGTCAAAATAAGCATTTATTGAATGAATGAATATGTGAATTAATAGCAAACAATATTATTATATAGATTGTAGATACATAAATGTAAGATATATGAGCATATAAGCAGAATTTGTATAGTTTTAATTTTGAAAGCAAAACATATGCCATAAAGTCATATAAAATACATCTTATTCAAAATATCTTTAATGGCTTATATCCTACCTATTATACTGCAATTAAATATGATTAGCTCCAGCATTAGCTTGAGATAGGCCTGGTTTCAAATCTTCACTCTCTTGAGTAATTTTGGTTTGGTATTCCATTCATATATGCCTCATTCATAAAATAGTGATATATATATATACTTTGTATATTGTTGAAGATTTAAATAAATGTCATGTGAAAAATGCTTAGCATAGTATCTGGTACACCACAATAGGCCCCCAATGAATGGTAGCTCTTAGTGATAATATTAATATTAGTGAAGTTTTGTACTTTAAGAATTTTCTATCATACTATCGTCTCATTTAGTCCTCAGATTCTGCATGAGGTAGATAGGATTGGTATTAACATGGACATTTTGCAGACAAAGAAACTGAGGCTCATTGAGGTGAAATGATTTTCTTGGGATTATATAATTAATTGGGGTGAATGTGGATTAAGAACCAGGTCTTATAAATTATAATTCATTCATCTTCTGACTACACATCAAATATCTCTCTTCTGCTTTTCCAGAAGCTCAATATTCCACAGCACCTTTTATGTTCAACAGACTTTGTAATATCCTTCCATATAAAATTTCAATTTGAGTTTTTATGAATAAGCTATTTCAGTTGCTATTAATAAGTCACTAGCAATAATAGTGTTACTAACAAAAAACATTATATCACAAGCCATGTTTAAATTAAGCAAGTATTTTCGACCTCACATTTGATATATGACACAAGTGTCATTCTTGCTCAATAACAAATTGAAAGACCTTAAAAATAAATTGTCTAGGATAATTTGACATCTATATAGAAAAATATGAAACTGGACTCCAATCTCATTCTATCCCAAAATTAACTGCAGTTACAGTAGAAACATTCGTGTAAACCACAAAACTATGAAGATTTTTTAAATATAAGAGAACATATTACTTACTTTGAGTAAGGGACGGTTTCTTAAGCAAGACACAGAAAATGATTCCTGAGTTAGAAATCCCTGTCATTCAAAAGATATTTTAAAGAAAAAAAAGAAGCAAGGCAGAGAAGCTAAAGATATTGACAATACACATTACTGACAAAGAAGAAAACTTCAGAATATATGAAAAGAATTTCTAAATATCAATAAGAAAAGTTCAGAACCCCCTCAAATATAGAGAAGTGACTTTTATAGGTACTTTTTAAAATGACTAGAACAAATATAAAACAATAATTAGTCATGAATAATCAGGAATGTCAGGTAAATCACACACAGATGCTACTACACACATCAGATTGGCAAAAGTGGAAAGTGTTAATACTAAGGATTATTGACAGTGGAGAACTTTTTTACATTTCTGGATAGAGTGTAAATTGGAAAAGAGTTTGGCTCATCAAATAATTCTCGAAGTGTACATCTACAACCTAGAGAAACTTGTGTCTATACATCCAAGGAAACATATCCAAGAACGTTTATGGCAGTATCATTTATAATAGTTAAAAATAGAACAAACCAAGGAGTCATAAAAAATATCATGACTAAATACATTGTGGTATGTTCTTCCAATGGAATTTCATATAGAAATAGAAATAAATTAAATAATGCTACATAAAACAAAATGGCTAAATCTTCAATACGATCTTGAGTGAATTAAACAAATTGAAAAACAGTACATAGTATGAGTCTAACTATAAATAAATCATAAGAGAGAAAACTAAATTATATTGTTTAGAGTAGTATTAATAATTGATGAAACTGAAAAGCAAGGAAATACTTATCACAAAAGTCAGGACAATAAATGGGGTTAAATAATTAGCAGTGACGAGACAGGAATGGGAAATAGGCTTGAAGGAGAGCAAAAGGGTTAGGTTGCCTCTGTTTTGGGTATTTATTTCAATAACTTAGTTCATTTCAATTCAACAAATATTTCAAATTCTGTGCTCAGAATAGGAATTAGATGCTGGCTATGTACAGATAAATGAATTCTCAAAGAACTTGAAAACTGATAAAGATAGAGAAATGAAGAAAGAAAGAATGAAAGATAGTCTTTCAGGACAAAAGATCTTACAAGAAATGCAAAGAATTATGTGTATAAGGAAGGAAAGCATTAGTACGACTAGAAGAAATTTACTAACTCATTACATTTAATCATATATAAATTTATTCAACAAATATTTATTGAGCTTCTAGTCTAAAGATTTGGATTTGGAAGGAGACAGTGGAGAAGCAGACAGTAGACAGGTCTGAGACAGTTTGGATATAGAATTAATGGGAATTTGGTGGTGGTTTGACATGTAGCAGGAAAGAGGGTGGTCGCAAGGATGATGCTTGGGCTTTCTCTCTACACCACCCAAAGAGTGGGGACCAATGATGGGGATAGAACAACTGGTGAAGCAGCAGATTTGGTTGAGGAGAACAAGGGAGGCAGCAGGGTTGTGGAAAAGATAGAAAGCTTTGTGTGGTATGCCTGCAAAAACTGAAAAATATAGACATCAATTATACTGCTGTCTATTTGTGTCTGGAGTCCTTATGAGAGGAACAGTCTGGAAATATACATTGGGGGACTATCAAAATAGAAATGCTATGAAATCCATGAGAATGGATACAATCACATAGAGAAAAAGTATAGTTTGTCAAGAGAAGCCCCAAGGGCCAAGTTCTGAAGAAACCCGCTAATTAGAAGTGAGAATAAACAGGAAGACTTGGCTAACAAGATGGAATAGAAAACTAGAAGTGTGTAATTTCATTGAAAAGAAGAGTGTTTCAGGAAGGAGAGGTTAAGAGTAGTTACCTGAAGACTTCTTTGAACATTTGCTATTTAAAATGTTGCCTAAACCATGAGTGGGATTCTAAATGGTAGGTGTGATAGTGAATTGTTTTCCCTGGAGAGGAAACACTGAGAAGGAGAAGAAGTGGAAAACATGACCTGTCTCATAGGTATTTGAGCTTGGATTTTGGATAGATGTTATCTAAACCAGAGGGAGGCATTCTACACATACGCAGGTGAATAATAAGTAAAGAAAATAAGTAAACAGATTTATATTTTGTATTTTTAACTATACTTATGGTTTTTCTTTCACTTTTGTAACTACGTGACTAGGAAAAGAGGAGAGTCAGAAATTAGAGTAAAAGAGAAAGGAAGTGTAATAAGAGATTACAAATTTGTCAAAATGCAATACTGTAATCCCTATGCATTCGAGACAGAGTTTGATTAATCTTAGGACTCAGATATTTTAAAGGACAGACTATTTCTGAGTGCAAATAAATACTGACTGACTGATTGTTGTCCATCTTTCTTAGTTAATAGAGTCTGGCTCAGTGATACTGGGTTTCCTCTGTCAGTTTCACAATCCATTTGAATAGAAACAGAGACAGGGTCTCTATCAATAAACGATAAATTTCCCAGTAGTAATTTCTTGTTTGAAACAAAAATTTTGTACTTGGCCATAAAGAAAAATCTGCTCATAATATTTTAGGTTGTACCTAAAATCCTCAAATCATTCTTATCAACTCCAGATCCAAATTGCACCCCAGGATGTTCATATTTAAGTGCACTTGTGATTCATCTTTTTTTGTCAGATAAATTTTGGGGGACCTTGAGGTTTCCAATATCCAAAAATAGTGAAAAAGAAAAGCTTTTAGAAGTCACAGAACTGTGCAAAATGTTTTCTTCATTTTTATCAAAATGTGTGAATAAAATCTCTCTTTTATTATCCTTCTCTAAATTTATACAAGGCACAAATAGTGTGATTTGAGGATCAAATGCTTGCTAGCTAGCTAGGAAATGCATTGATGACGTTTCTGTCATTTTGGAAATTGTTCAAGAATTATTACATTTATTGACAGAATGCTCTATGAATTTGTAAAACTATTTTCCCGAGTGCTTTGTATTCTAACTTTATATAGTTTTAGGAATTATGAATGTTAGTTGGATTTTTGTGGCAGGTTACTGGAAAGAATTCTTTAGATAATGCACCAGATTTCTTTTTCAAATTCGTTTGCAGATAAATACAATCATATAGGAGGTAATTGCTTCTGTAAACAGAATTACAATGACGTTAGACTTTCCCCTTGATTCAAGTTTCATCTGCTGACATTCAAGTGGTCGAGAGATGCTAAATGCAGTAGCTGTTTCTACTACCCAGTAGGTGGTGCTTTCAACCAGAGATTGACAATTCTGGCTCTGCTTCTGCTTTCTAAATCCTCATGTTAATAACTGTCCTTCAAAGATGCATTTGAAACCAATTGATTTGAAAAACTTACTTGGCTTTTCATGGAAATTTTCAAAGTGCATCAATGATGAGGAAATACTACCAGTTTAAAAATGGTAATATTTAACTAAACACTTTTAAAAAGAAATAAAATACGAAACAGTTACTACAACAATAAAAATAAAATTCTCTGCCCCTTGTTTCTGTGTTTTAAATTTTTTCTTTCTTTCTTTTTTTTTGTAGGACCAGCACAGCTACCATTAAAGACGATAGGTTCCTTCTCATGGCATCCATTTTACCTGTTCCTGATATATTTGTCAAATTTTTCTTCACAAAAGCAGATTCTTGGTACTATGGCGAAAAGCATAGGGAGTCTCATCCATTTCCCACTCATAAATACATTCATAAATGGGAAACACGTTTAACTTCACAAAGTTTTGTGAAGCTTTGATAACGAGGGAAGTGGCACTTTCCATGTCAAAGTGCCTAATGCATGTTTTGGTCTTTAGATAAATTACACTTGCTGAGAGTCAAAGGTTGACCTCCTCTAGTGAGTCAAATCTCCCATTCTAATCACTTTCCCTTGTATTATAAAAGTGTGTGGGAGAATTTATTTTAAAAAATCAAGGTATGGGAGAGAGAACAAGAAAAAGAAGTTGCTTGGCTTTGAATTATCTTGTATTATGAAATACCACACGTGATTTAGATCAGAGAAATTAGGATGGGGCAATGAAGAACTTGTATTTACATTTGCTCTTGAGTCTCCTCTATCTCTAATCACTGTTGAGGAAGACAATTATGGTTTTAACTCTTACTTTTTTATTCCAGTCTGATATCATTGATGCTTAAACTTTTCCTGCAAATTTGGCACTCAATGATTATAAATATGTGCATGTGTTGCCCCGTGATTCTCAAACTTGGCTCTGCCTGAGAAGATCTGGGCCTTCTCCCCCATCCCTTGCAATTCAAATTTTGAAGCTGCAACCTTATAATTCCTATTCAGTAGGTCTGGTATGGAGCCAGATTCACAGGTAATTTGAGAACAGTGTATTTTGAGACTGTACTTTCATCATGTCATTTTTCAGGAATATTCTCAGATAATCAGATTTATAAAATAGTAAGAGAACAACACAGTCCTCTCCAGGCCTTCTGAGAAGCATCTGAAACATGGGATCTCTTTATATTTGTTCAAGCGAAGGGAATGTAAACATCCCGAGCCCCACTCCCCAAGTCATCAAAGTTTAAAGATTTTATTTATTTTTTGCCCCCAAAGCCCCAGTAGATAGTTGTATGTCACAGCTGCACACCCTTCTAGTTGCTGTATGTGGGACTCGGCCTCAGGATGGACAGAGAAGTGGTGCCTCGATGCGCACCCGGGATCCGAACCCGGGCCGCCAGCATCGCAGCGCGCGCACTTAACCACCAAGCCACAGGGCCGGCCCTCAAAGTTTAAATACATTAAATATATTCTATTTTTTTTCTTAAAATGAATATCGTCCATGCCATTTGTGCATGTTTCATTCAGAAATGTGGTTTTTGCTTGAAGGAGAGAGGTCACAGACTTAACGAAGGGTTCTCTCTCTGAATCCAAAGGAGGTCCATGTGTTAACCCTCTTTAATTCTGTCTTGCTACAGCTCAGTCAGTCCGTTTATCCTTGAAGCTCAATAAACACTTTCTTGTGCTCTTATATGTAGGAGCTTAGTCACTTTAGTGATATCAACCACACTTTTCATCACAAAATAATAAAATATTAAGAAGCTACATTAATGCAAGTTGCTATATAGCATATACATACAGAATAATAGTTTGTTGCCTACTCGACTCTGAAACTTCCTGGATTCATTCAATGTTAAATATTTCTCCTATGATTATTGAGGTAAAGACAAAAAAAAAAAGAAAACAAGAAAAACAAAACAAAATTGTAAATATTCTGTTTCATTTCTGCAATTACATTTCCATGTTTTCCTGTAACATTTTAAAACCATTTCCTTTGAGTTTTGGGGGGAGTTGAAGGGACCCAGTTAATAGCATTTCTTCTCTACCCTCAAGTGGCTGAACTAATTTACAAAATAAGCCAAGAGAGGTAAAGCTATGAAGACACAAATGTCAACTATTATTTATAAAACCTGCCAGTGGAAAATCTGCATTATATCTCTGGACAAGTGGTCTTATGATACTGGACCCCAGAATTAGTCACAATTATCCACCCAGTAATAAACAAACTGGAAAACTGCAGACTTTCCCAAGTGGGGAACCCACTCCCATCATGAAGGCACAAACTAGAACACATATTCATTGTAGATAAAAGAGGGAGAAATGAGCCAGGCCAGGCTACGAATTTCAAATTTATCCTTCCAAACTCACGAATCAGGTCGAGTCACTCCTCTCTCCTTGGGGAGGAATGAGTTAAAGGCAGAGATGAGCAAGGAACTCTATCTAATTGAAAAACAAACAAACAAAAACACAGCAGGAGTAGGGAGAAAAAAATTCCCCCTTACAGTACCCTAGATATATGATCATTAGCGTGTGATGATGAGTCCCCTAATGAACCAGACTCAGGTGACAAGCAGTTTATCAAGATACTTTCTAGAACCTTTGTTTAGCAATTTAATTTTCTCCAATAGGGATTCTGAAATAAGTCAGAAAAGAATATTAATTAAATCATTTTGTACTAAAGGTTGAAAATTTACTCTATATTCTATTATTTCCCATCAAATGTTATATCCAAACACATCATCCTAGAGAGGCTATCAGAAATTCTGCAGTGAGATTAAATCATAACTAGATACTTTAATAATAAAATATAAAAATAGAGATACCCCAAATTTGAGTAGAATTCCCTTTTCCATTACCAAATTCTAAGGTAAAATAAAAATTCAAGTTTTATATCTTTTTGCAAATGAAATTCCTAAGACATTCAATTTCAAGAAATTAAATCCAAAATCGAAGTACCTTGACCTCGTGAATAAAAAATCCAGACAAAATTGTTCTGTCATTATTTTTATTCTTTTCAGTCTCTGCTAGAAATATTGCCAATGTCTAAATTCAGTGGGGATCCTTTCAACAGTTTCAGCCTATGCTATTTTGTAGTCAACTGAGTATAATTTTCTCAAGGTTTTAAAATTCTATTATTTCAGTACCAAGCCTCTATCTCATTTTTAAGCATTTTTTTCCCCCTCTGTACCTTAAATCTGCATTTCTTCAACATTCCAATTCCAACGAATGGCACTATAATCTACTCAAATGTCCAAAGAAAACTTCTCTCTGCTTTTTCTAGGATTTACTTATCCTCTACATCTATTCACTGACCCATACCTGTGACTCCACCCACTCCCCACATCCCCACATAGGTCAAGAACTAATTCTTATTAGTCTATTTACTCCCTACATCCAATCACTAATTTAAATTCACCTACTTCTCAAATCTCCAGACCTCTCAAAGTCTGAATCTTAGTTCAGATGATACTTATCCCTCATTTGCATTAGTGTAAGAGTAACCCTTCCTTTCACATGAGATAAAATGTTCTCAACACTATCCAAGGCATCATTCTTCATGTAGGTTATAAAACATCCTCTTACCTACTCAAGGTCTTTGATTCCGCAGTAAACCCTCCCTGTGCTTTGTCAATATTGTCCATTTCTCCTATAAAATGTTATTGTCTCTCCTGCTTGACCTTTGCTCCCAAACCCAATAGCCATTAATTTCTCTGATCCACTGTACAGCGGAACATTTCAAATGAGTCTCACTACTGTTGAGCTCTTTTACTTCTCACATTCTCTCCTGAAATCACTCCAGTCAAACTCTCATCTCCAGCATTTGGTAACTGCTCAGGTCACTGTCACCTCTTCCCTCCATACTGTCAAATCCAGTAGTCACTATTAGTGATTACTCAGTTCTCACGTCCAGCAGCATTTGTCATACTTGGTCATTCTCTCCTTTGTGAAACATTCTGTTCATTTGATCACCCATACTGCCTTAAGATTTTTTCCTGCCTTACAATCTTTCTCTCTCTCCTTTTTCAAATCCTCTCCCTCTTCCAACCCATTGCAATTTCAGTACCTCCAGGGCTCTTTGTTTCTTTCTCTATTTTCTGTCTTACTCCGTGATCTCTTATCTAGTGTCTTGACTTTAAATAAATAATCTGAGGATGATTTCCACATTTACATATTTGACTCTGTTAGCTTGCCTTAATGTCAAGCATGTATTTGTTATCTATCTCACATTTTCATTTGAATATATAGTAGGTATCTCTAACTTAATATTTCCAAAAAAGAAATCTTGTTTCTATTCATCCTGTATCTTTAAGTATCTCCAGCTCCTCTATTTTAGTAAAAGGCATAGCCATTCACACAGCTGCCCACACCAAAACTCTTTTGTCTTCCTTGTCTTATACCCCAAATTTTCAAATTATATCACAATCTGACTAGTCCTTAACTTCTCCTAAAACATCACACTATTCCAAATCACAATCATCTCTCATCTGAATTACTGTCATGCCTGCTAATTGATCTCCCTGCTTCGATTCTTTAGTCAAAAGTATTCGTTTTTAGAATTTTATTTTAAAATAATTATAGATTCACAGGAAGTTGCTGAGACAATAGAGAGAAGTCCCATGTATCCTTTACCCAGTTTCCCCCAATGGTTATATCTGATATAGCTATAATAAAATAGCAAAGCCAGGAAGCTGACATTGGTAAAACATACGTGTATAGCTTTATGTCATTTTATCATATGTGTAGATTCATGTAACCACCACAACATTCAAGAAACAGAACAAGAGTTTGTTTTAAAGTCTGAGATCATGATCATGTCTCTTTTCTCTTCAAAATCCTACAATAGCTTCCACTGTACTCTTCCCCAGGCTCTCTCTCTCTCCTTACTCTTTTGCTTTTTCTTCCTATCATTATTATCTTGCCTTACATTATATATCTATTGTTTTAACGTAATGCCTGTCACAGTCACTACAATGTAAGCTCCAAGAGGACTGGTGTATTGTTTGTCTTGCTGCTGTTGAGCATCACTTAGAAGATTGCCTAGCACAGAGAAGGCACTCATTCAATAGTCAAAATATTCAAACAATTTTTATATAAGATCTAGATTTACTTGTCTAAATTGCAAATTTGATCACATAATTTCTTTTGCTTCAAAATTCTTCAGTGGCTCCCCAGTATCCTTGAAATAAAGTTCCAGCTCCTTAATGAGACACACAGAGCTTCCAAGGGTCCAATTCTAAATTATTTTCCTAATGTTACTTCTAGTCACTTTCATCTTATATGTTATACTCATGTTCTTGTGAGCCATCTACTATTCCCAGAATATTCCTCATTCTCTTTCCTGGACTGTTTTTTGTACGTGCTGTTTTCTTTGCTAGCAGTACACACACCTAACTATACCCTTTCCTTAGGACCTGGCTTAGTTGTCAATTCCCAAGGCTGGCTTAAGTCCCCTTTTATGTGCTCCAACTGCAATCTGTATTTCTATTGACCCACTTATTACACTATATAAAAAGTGTATGCTGAATCAGTTAGGGTCCAATCCCAGATAATAGAAAATCACTTACCTAGTTTAAGCAAAAATAATTTTAAATAGATCATTAGGTAATTAGAAAATTATTAGAAGATCCAGGAGAAGAGACATATAATCTTAGCCATGACTCAAGCATTATAAACTTCTACCAGACTATACCTCCAGATCCATGTCTTGCCTGTTACAATCTACACCAGCAAAATAGGTAACTTCGCTGCAATTTCTCTCCCTACCCAATCTGGGCCCAAATTCAATATTTGTATAACTGCATTTGATTGGAAACTTATTTACATTCAAATTCCTAGCATCAAGATAGACTAGGAAATGTATCTATTAGTTTTCCAATCTCTTTTGTACACAAAGGCATATTAGAAGAAAATTGGAATATGTGGGAAAATTCAATCCACTTTTTCCTTTACCTGTGTTTTCTGTTTTCCCACCAGATTGTATTTTTTCCCTATTGTTATATCCTCTGCACAAAATATAGTGCCTTGAGTATAATATGCTCTTAATAAATAACAGAAATAAAATAAATCATAATTTTTGCTCTTTTTATCTCAGAGCAAGACCTTTTCTTCAAAATTCATCAAGTCACAGAGATTAGCAATTAAAAAATCATGTTTAATCTGTCTTAGCAGAACAGTCACAAAATATAACAGAAGGCAGCCAGAAGTTTTACAGTTATCACTGACTATCTGGCCAGGTCTCTTAAGTCTTATCTGGTTCCATTTAACTAAACCTGGAGACCAGGATGCGACTGCAGAAGTGGTGGAGAGGGAAACTCAATTAACTTCACTTCCAGTAGGCGTATTGCTATAGTTATTTCTCAGCTTGTCAGAGAATCATTTCCAGAAGCCAATGAGACTACTTTGTCTTGATAATTCTCTTAGAGTCTCTCTGTTCAGTCATTACAATCCCTGAACTTCTTGATAATGCAGTCCAGAGTTTCAGATAATACTTGGACAGCTTGTAGCCATTAATCTGCTTTTGTCAGAACTCTTTTGGGTGCAAGTGGCAAAATACCATCTCCGACTGAAGCAACAAAGAAAATCAAATAACGACAACCAAAAATAGTAGTAATTCTGTGTGAGGATTATTGAACTACTAATAAATATGTTCAGGACATTTTCCCCCTCCTTCTCTCGTTTCTCCTTTCCACTCTGTCTGTTAGGTCCATTTTCAGGCATGCTTCCCACCATGTTGGCCCTCTCATCAACTGACAATGCTACTGGAAAGAAATAGTCTCTTTCACATTAGTAACAAAAGAATTTGAGAATTAAATCTGATTGATCTTACTTGGATCCTGTTCCACTATTGGAATCATTCACTGTGCTCAGAGAGTGGAACACTCTGATTGGTGATCTCTAGATCATATAAGCTGCCCCATGTGTCAGGAGCTATGAGGTGAAGTCGATTTCAACAATTTCAATGGGCTTCTCTGATAGATTGGGGAAATGTTATTTCTCAATAGAAAAATCATAGTTTTATTTATCAGAATGAAAAGAAATAGATATTGAGCAGCTAAGAAAAAAAATAAACCAGGAGTTTGTGCTTCTCCCCCTCCCCCATATTTTTATATGCTGAATTGGATGTCTTCTGTGTGGTCCTCAGGATCCAGTCTCCATCCTTCTCTATAATTCTTGCTTCCAAAGGCCTGTGTGCACAGCATCAATGGGCTACCTCCCCCTCCAGTTTCCAGCCTTCTGCCGTTAGAGATCCCCAGAAAGGCATCATAAGGAGGGAAGAAATTGAGGTTGGAAAGGTTGTAGCCCTAAGTCCTTCCCTATGGAGTTGCTTTGGGCTGTGAAGATCTCAGCTCTTCATAAAACGGCTTTCTTTCCTCCTGTTTCCAGGAACTTCTCACTCCCTTCATCATTAGAATTTAGACAATGTGTGTTACTTCAGTCTACCAAGAAACAGATGCCAAGATGGAACTAGGGGTGCAAGAGATTTATCAGGGGAAATGCCCATGAAGGGAAGTACAGTAAATAGGGAGAGTTCAGGATATGATGCAGATCATACACCTGTGCATGGAGAAGGGGAAGAAAGGAGGATGGGTAGGTAAGTTCTCAGACAGGAACACAATTCTAAGAAAAGTTCAGCCAAACTGATGGGGAGTCACCTAGCCAATGTTGCCTGTTAGGAGAGTCCCACATCTCGTAAGAATGAGCCAGTTTCGGTACACCTACTATGCTCAGACCTTGGCCAAGGGCAGCCAAAGGGAAGGGTGGCATTGGTGCAAAAAAATATGGTGTTGGCCACTTGTCAGCGGCCATGCTGTGGTGGCAACCCACATACAAAATAGAGGAAGATTGGCACTGATGTTAGCTCAGGGCGAATCTTCCTCAAGCAAAAAGAGGAAGATTGGCAACAGATGTTAGCTCAGGGCAAATCTTCCTAAGGAAAAAAAAGAAATGTGGTGTTGGGTCTAGTGGTATTGAAGCTGGGGCTGTCATTTGCCTATGCTTTCTTCCATAGTTTTTCATGAAGGACATCCAGAAAGGGCATTTCCCTCACTGTCACTTGGTGGTAACATTCCCTCTATTATACTACACTATTTTTGTGGATTTACTACACCCTTTCCACACCTTTATACATACAGTAGTTATCCTAACTTGAGTGTACTATTTGTTTTCCACAGAGAACCTATCTGAGACGTACACCATTTGTATTTAGTGCATTTTTTTCTAGAAAAACTTTATAGCTGAATGGCTACTTCAGCTTAAAAGGAAGACATTGGGAAAATAAATAGTAATGATTTCAGAAATCAAAATTTAGCAATTCAATGGAAATTTTTAAACCTTTTGTCCACTTTAATGAAAGGACAATGAAATATATATAAACAAGACACACACTAAAGAAAGAATGTTGATGTTGTAAATATGATCTCAGTAAGAGTTTAATGTTGAAAAGCAATTAGATCTTTTTAAAAGATTATTTTGACGTAATGGATTTTATGCAACATCAAGATCCCTGTTATTAGTGCAATGTAGTCCTCTGATGAAAACCACTGAAATATTTATAAACGTTAAAAAAAAGGCGAGAATAGAAGAATGATATCTGGGTATATGACAGAGATGTAGCTTGATATTTAATATTAGGTTTCAATTTTTTGGAAGGATGCATTATGAATTCATTCATCCTTTCAACAAATTTTTATTGAGTGCTTACCAAGTGCCAAAAATCTCTAGAGATTGGGCTGACAGCTGTTCAAACATACACACTGACACACACACACAAACAGTTCTACTTTCATGAAGTTTATCTTCTAGTGAAAATAAAATTAGGATGTAAATAACCATGTCATCTCAATACGTAGAGTCATTTCTAAGTGTGCTGATACCTTAGAAATCCATCATCTAATTAACTGTGGCTTTGTACAGATGAACTAAATACAGTCATAGGTGGCATAATGACCTTTCGGTCAATGACGGACCACATAGATGATGGTGGTCCCATAAGATTAGTATCATATAGCTTAGGTGGGTAGTAGGCTATACTGTCTATGTTTGTGTAAGTACACTCTATGATGTTCACACAAATGACAAAATCACCTAACGATGCATTTCTCAGAAAGTATCCCCCTCCTTACGTGATGCATGACTGTAAAGTAGAATCTTTTAAAGGAAGAGATAAATCTAGGACTTACACTTCCTGAACCTGAGATCAAGAGAGAACACACAAACCAAACCAAAAGAATCTGAATATTTTCTATGGTTTTCCAACTTTAACTTCACCAACGTTTTCTTCCAAAGATTGGTGATGAGGTTACTCAAGGAAATGTGAGTTTATAACACAACCCTGCTCTCTATTTCAAATTGTTCTGCAAATTGTCATACATTTTTCCTTTCATTCTATGAGGAAGAAACAGCATTTTTAAGGGCAATTTCACCTCTTATGAGCCTTGAGCCTACTTTCATATGTGTTCCTTGGACTTTCATACATAATTCTTCCAATGGTTATTTTATTCTCTCTCTCTCTTCTCCCCAACTCCCTTTAGAGTCAACTCATCTATGACACACTGCTACATGTTTTTCTAAACCTCTCACCAATATTCCAATAAATTAACTAAACTTGTTTTATCATAGTCTATAAGAGTTCTCAAACACAAGATAAATGGTTGGGATCCTGTCATTTTTCTGTATCTGAAGAAGGACAACACCATATTAGCTCATCACCTTACAAATTCTCCTTCACTAAGCTGTCTTTTATCATAAGCTTGGCTTTTACTGAGAATCATTAACAAAAATAGCCATATGAAAATTTATTCTGCATTTGCTCTATAAAGGTGATAAGAGCCATTATCTACTTGGCAGTTCAAATATTCTATATTAGGTCCCATGTGAAAAATGTGTTAGAAAGTATGAGTTCACTTTATTTCCACTGCGAAAGCTGTGTATTTTCTACTTTCTGAAAAATGTCATGCAATTTCTGGTGATTTATTTTTTATCTTGGTTGCTCAGATTCTATTCTGATATTCCATTATAGCAATGATGTTAATCACATTGTTTAATATTTTGGCCATACTCCACTTTTATTTCAGTAAATACTGATTTTTATGTTTGTGTGACTTCTTGCTGTAAATAAAAATGGGCTTGGGCCTCTGGAATGAATACGTAACATAAGATTATCTATCTATCCATCTATTGATAGACAAATGGATGGATAGATAGATAAATAGACGATAGATAATTTGAGAGACGTTATATATGTTGTGGTTGAATAAAAGCAAATGATTTGAATGAAATGATAATGCATTTGGCCATCACTACTTCGGAACTACAGGGCCTCAAGTGTGGTTGTGCTACTCCATAGCCTGTGAGAAATTAAGGTCCCCAAGGCCAAACAGCCAAGCTAGGACTGTGGCACTGTCTGGTGGTACCTTAGACCCAAGGCTCCCATGTGGAGAGCATTTCAGATCATTCCTCCAAGCCTTGGCCTTTTGGAGGATAGCATCAAAAAATAATCCAGAAAAATAAGGAGCCATTTAGGGCAGTATGTGGAATCAGACTGCCAAAGGGAAACCAGGCTTTCTTGATAACTGAACCAGTTCAATGAGAAAAACAAAGCTAACCACCCTACTGTTTGTTAAGAGGATTTTGTAAAGAGCTGTTCTTATGGATGCTGTTCTCATGGATAATGGGTAAAACTGCATTCCAGAAAGAAGCACTGTACGATAACATTTCCCACACCCACTATTCTCTTTTTTCCCCAGCTTTATTGAAATATAATTGATCTATAACATTGTGTAAGTTCAAGGTATGCGACGTGATGATTTGATTCACGTATATATTGCGAGACGATTACCACAATAAGATTACTTAACACATCCTTCACCTCACATAATTACCATTTTGTTTTTGTTCTTTTGGTGAGAACTTTCAAGTTCTACTCTCTTAGCAACTTTCAAGTGTATGATACAGTATTGTTAACTATAGTCACCATGCTGTACATTAGATCCCCAGAACTTATTCCTCTTCTAACTGGAAATTTGCACCCTTTAACCAACATCTCATCTCCCCCAACAACCACCCCTTGGGAACTACCAATCTACTCTCTGTTTCTATGAGCTTGGCTTTTTTAGATTGCACATATAATTGAGATCATACAGTATTTGTCTTTCTCTGTCTAACTTCTTTTCACTTAGCATAATACCCTCAAGTTTTATCCATATTGCCACAAATGGCAGGATTTCTTTCTTTTTTATGGCTGAATAATATTCCATTGTGTATATATGTGTGTATATTACATATGTATATATATGCATGTATATTACATATGTGTATGCATGTATGCATAAATATACATGTAATATATATATTACATCTTCTTTATCTATTTCTCCATTGATGGACATTTAGTCTTTGAGGAGAGTTCACATACCATCTACTTGGGTTTCTCGGGCACATACGAAACAAATGTCCATGGCTTCTGTTCCTCCATGGAAGTCCTACCTCTTACTGACTTCTACTATGGACTTCTTTTGGGGCCACCCTATTTTGTCTGTCTCCGAGTGAGATTCTCAGTTTAAGCTAGCTCAGCTGCTGGACTTGGATATGGGTGCCCTTTCACAGTTACTTTCCCTGCCAACTGTCTCAGGCCCCTCAGGTTGTTCAAGAAGTACGTCTAACTTTTCTGCGTGGGTGGGATATCAATGTCCAGACTCATATGATTGCAGAATATTTCTTTATCTTGTGAAACTCCACATACTCCTCCTCCCATTATTTAGCAACCTCGACACTAAACAGGTTCAACTCTAGCCACTGAGTGAAAAGAAGATGCAATTCTTCTCGCCAGTTCAACTTCTAGGACTTCTATCAGAGATTTCCACAGCATAGCTTCTCACATGAAGATGTGCAAAGCTCTTTTCCCAGAGTTGGGTCTCTGAGTTCAGTGTTTACCATTTACAAACCAGATCCGTGCCCTATATCACTTCCCTTGCTCCAGAACTCCAGTTCCAACTCTCTGTAGTCTCTTCCCTTGTTTTGTATTTGAGCCCTGGTTAATCCCCCCATAACCTTCTCCAACAATTAGGATCCTTTGGACTCTAATGAGGGTTTGCTGGGAGTCCCGTCTAGAAGTTTTAGTGTTTTTCTTTAATTGTTTATGCACCTCAGGTCCACTGTGTTGAACAGCACATACTCCTCAACTCATAACACGCATATAATTGATCCTTGCAAAGCATAGTCTCTGTTATAAACCTTTACACCAAATACTAACTTCAATATCTCCCCATCACTTACCCCCTGACCTTGGTCACTCATGCTGTTGTTTTTGACAGAGGCCCTTAACTGGGCATATATGCCTATAAATTATGTTGGAAGTTTCTATATATATGTTTTAATTTACATAAATGATGTACTATAAATCTCACTCTGCCTCTATTTTTTTTACTCAATAGAGTGTTTTCAAAATCTATCCATAACTGTATGTTTTCAATTCATTGCTATACATGTTTATAGTATTTATATTATATATTTAAAATTTGCTTTATATACTCCTTTATCTCCTAATATTGTTTATTTGCATTTTCCACTTATTAAAAAATCTTACTAGAGTTTTGTGTACTTTATTAGTTTTTCCCGAGAATGAACTTTTAATTTGTTGATCCCTTGTGTCTTTTATTTTATATTTGATTAATTCATTAATTTCTTTTTTCTAATTTATTTTAGACTTATTTTTAATAGTATAACTTCTTAAATAGGACATTTATTTCATTAGCTTTTAGACTATGTTGTTTTTTGAACGTAAACATTCAATGTTATTGATTTCTCTTTAAGCATACCAATATAGCTGTATCCCACAGTATCATATCATTTTCATTTTCTAAGCAATTGCCATCTATTAAGGTAAAAATCACATTACTTTTACATTTTTTATGCTACTATAGTAAGAACAGTTTTAGGCAAATCAAAATTGCCTTTGCAATTTTATATCTGCTATTTCTAAATTACACAGATAGTGTTCCAATTATTGTGAAGTTATTATGGACTACTAATTGAAAATAAAATATTTATGTTATCTAAAGTGTATAATAACATAGAAATAACCCATTTGTAAGATTCATAGAAAAATAATAATTACAAAGTACTCTTGGCCTCGATTTAAGCCAATACAGTAGTCCCGCCTTATCTGTGGTTTTGTTTTCCATGGTTTCAGTTAACCGTGGTAAACGGGAGATGTCATCTGCTCCTGACATCCAACCATTGACATCATCATGGCTTGATGATCCTCCTTCTGACGATATGTCAGAAGGTCAATAGTAGCCTAATGCTACATCACAATGCCTATATCATTCACCTCGCTTCATCTCATCATGTAGGCATTGTATTATCTTGCATCATCACAAGAAGGGTGAGTACAGTACAATAAGATATTTTGAGAGAAAGACCACATTCACATAACTTTTATTACAGTATATTGTTATAATTATTCTATTTTATTATTAGTTATTGTTATCAATTTCTTACTGTGCCTAATTTATAAGTTAAACTGTATCATAGGTATGCATGCATAAGAAAAAATGTACTATATGTATGGTTTGGCACTATCCACGGTTTCAGTCATCCACTGGGGGTCTTGGAACATATCTCCTGTGGATAAGGGGGAACTACTAAACTTGTAATGTGGTGACTCTCCAGGCGTCAACTAGTGACGAGATCATTCTTATAATCTCAGCCATCTATTCCCTCTTGTTCTGTGCATCTGTACCTCTCTTCATTCAGTTTTTGTTCTCAGAAAGTTATTGCCTCCATGTGGATTGAATTGGTCCTCTTCAGCTTTTTACATTTTTCCTCCAAACTCCTTTTTTCTCGTGATTTTTTCTCTAGGTTATTATTTTCTAAAGATAACCCCAATTCTGTCTATTTCTTTTGAACAGAGCTAAGTTTGACAAGGATATTACATTTTTCCTCAATCAATTTTGTGACAGCTTGGACAAGTATTTTTTTCCTTTTTATATAAAATCCAAATAGAAATAAGAAACCCATAAAAACCTGAAGAAAGGAGCACATACCACTGACACCCATAGGAAGACATAGATTTTGAGGTCTGGTTTCAGGTCATTCAAGACCCTGGCTACCTCCTTGTGCAATTTCCTGTGGATCTCCCTGAAGTTCCACTATGGTTTTTAGCTCCTCCATGGTGGCACAGCCCACAGCAGAGCTCATTCCAGCAACCTGTGCCACCATAGGCAACAACAAACTGCACAAATATTCTAGCATTCTACCGGAAACCAACCCCCACCCAACAAACAAGACAGAATAAAAATGGAGCTGGCCTAAGGAAGAATGGATACAATAAATAATAAGAATGACCCTTATATCCAGTGCCCCCTCCTCTCTCTCTTTTCCCCTCCCCTCTCTTCCTCTAAAAAATATTTAAAATTTTAAATATAAGGAAATTTAGAGAGAACAATGAGCACCCATCTATCCACTATCCAGAGTCAATAATTTCTAACATTTTCCTGTATTTGATTCACCTTTCTCTCTCATTAACTTTTTTCCTGAAACATTTCAATGCAAAGTGAAGATATTTTGACAATTTAGCATGCATCACTAAAAATAAGTACATTTTTTTCCATTACTTGATACTATTATCACACAAAAAATTCAAATTCTATAGTATTATTTAATATTCAATCTAAATTCAAATTTCCCCTACTTTCTTAAACATATCTTTCAAAGATTTATTTTTGAAGTAGGATCTCTATCAGTAATGATACATTACATTGGGTGGTTATGTCTCTTGAGTGTCTTCTTCTATACTATGATTGAAGTGTAATAAGCACACTTTGAGTCTTTTATAATCTGTCTCAATTAACCTAGAACAGTCCATAATGTTTTTATATTCTTGTTGAGATATAGCATAGAAACAATGAAGTGTACTGCTTGTGAGTATATAGATTGATTTTTAGACCACTCAGATAAAAAGGGAGTATTTTCAGCACCCCAGAATGTTCCTTCCTACCCAAGCCCATCCCCTCTAGGGTATGCAATATCTTTTTTTTTAAACTATGTTTGTTGAGGTGTAATTCACATGCAGACTATACATATTTCAAATGCACAGCTCAATTAATCTTTGCATGTGTGTAGACCTATGTGACTACCTGTCTGCTACCCAGAAATGGAACATTCCAGAGGGATCCCTCATGGCCACTCGGGTTTTACCCTACCTCTATAAAGAGGTGGCTGCCTCTTTGTTTTCTGGCATCACATACTGATTTTGTGTGCTTTGCACTCTATGTAGATGGTATTATATATACAGTGTGTGCTCTTTTGTATCTATCTTCTTTAACTCAATGTTAATTCTGTCAGATATGTCCATGTTATGTATGTCAGTGAATCACCCTTTTTTGTTGCTAGGTAGTATACCTATGTGTGAATATGACACATTTCTTAATTTTAAAAAGTAGTCATGTTCAGAGGATTCTAAGGAACTTCTTTTTTTTTAATTGCTAAAGAAAATAAAACAACTAAGAACTTATTGTGTTTTTCCTGTATGAAGTGTACCACTGGGTAACCAAAGAGAAGAGGAGGGGAATTTTCTCTTTATGTAAATATTCAAGCTAATAATTGAAGAAGGAATGATAAAAATATAATATGTCATTTTGAAATAAAGAATCTAAGTAATGCTCATCTTAGTAATGGGCTAATAACATCATCACAAAAATGAGTCAAGTGGACATCTATACCTCCTTTTGGAAGTACAACGTATCACCAATGAAATACTTTATTAAAAATATAAGACTTGAAAGTGATCAAAGCTAATCTAATTATCAATTTACAGGAAAATGTGATGGGTTATATCATGAGGATAAAATAAGCAAATCCAGAACATGGAAACTATACAGGACAGGCAATCTGGACTCTTCTACAAATAAATTTCAAAGAAAAAAATGAAAGAACCTACAGGGGGAACGTAAAGACTAAAAGATATTTCTTAAGAGACATATTATCTAAATGCAAATATATACCTGTAATATCCATTGAGAAATGGAGAAGAGCTATTGATATGGGAAAAGTATTGCCCCATATTATTCTCCATCTGACTTCTAATTTTTCGTCATTTACTTTGCTGAATTTCTTTCAGTTCTTGGAGATACATGCTATTCCCTCTATCTGAACAAGTTGGCATTTGTGGCACTAACCCTTATTCATCTTTCAGGTTTTACTTTGTCACTGATTTAACCTCACAGGCAAGATCAGCTCATTATCATATATATTCATTCTGTAATTCTCCTCTGTATCACATGTCAAATTATAGTTATTTATTTATATCATTTGTTTAATGCCTTCTGTGTTAGACCCAGATGGGTTGTGATTCTATTTTTCTTAATCAATGCTGTATTGTCACTGCCAGTGATGGTGTCCAGCGTGTAATACATCTCTAGTAACCGTTTGGTCAGTAAATAAATGAATAAATGAGCCAGAAGTAATAAATATGTAATTGGCAGCAATCAGTTTGTTTATACATTGTATATGTCCATTTATGTTGACCACTTTAGATTCATTCCTTCCTTTTTTATTGTATTCTGTCAGTGGCTCCTGTGGTCCCAGTTTGGTACATTTATTGCCCTGTCTTGCTTTGTCTTTGAATTCTCTAACTTTAAATAGAGGGTCATCTCCCTTGTTAAGTACTAAAGCCCACTCTGGGTTTAGTTGAGGTTTTATAAGTATGAGCAGAGAAATACCAAATTAGCCTCTGTTTGAAACTGTTCTCTACATGTTTTTGTTTTCTGCAGTTATTCAATGTTTCAGTTACATTAGGAATTCTGCAATAGTGTTTGTTAGAAAAAATTCTTTTAGAATTAAGAAATTACCTAAAAATGTGCTTTTAAAACCCTATGTCAGAACCAAGTCTCAATTAAACCATGAGATGTCTCACTAGAATGCCACGAACTCATTGCTGCAAAGGCTTGGTAAGCAATCTGAGATCTCAGCAGCAGCAATATGAGGAAGTTCAGACATTCACAATGCAGCATCATCATTCTTTGTTGTACCTTTCTGCCAAGGTACAACATGGCAGAAAAAAGTCTTGGAAGATAGTAAAACACATAATCAGGAGGATTGGGCAATTGAATTGGTGGAAGTTAAGGAAACATGAAGCTAATGTTAAGTGGTAGGATTCATTAAGAGAGGAACACATCAGAGCCTCAGGTCCAGAAAGGCAAGAACAAAGGAACAGTGAGTAAAATTTGGTTGGAAGTTGGAGGGTGGTCATGAGGAATAAAGTAAATTACTCAAATGAGGACTCAAGAACCCAGTGAAGAATAAATGAGAAAGTAATAGGAGAAACTATTATGTGGTTATACATAGAACTCATCTCAAAATTGGACTGGATCCATGTTCAAAAGATAGTCATAAAATGAATGATTATTAAGAGTAGCACAGGTAAGAAAATGTGCTGAAATATGGATTCCAAGATTCACTGTATCAATAATCGTATATATACACGTATATGCATATCTATATATTTAGAATTCTTCCTAAAGATTCAATAGTTTGTTAGATAAATATCTATGCTCTATTGATGTTATAGCTAAAGGAGTTCTCAGATAAGAAGCAAACACAATGTGGTACACACAGGTCACTGTAAAAACATGGAAAGGGACCTCAGTACTAATGGTTAAGAAGGGCTTCCTGGAAACAGCAACATTTAAGTTGAATCATAAAGATAGTTTTAAACAAAAGATAGATAAGTGGTTAACGAAGTAAAGAGGAAGATGCCATAAGAAAACAATAGTATGAAGTTCTAGTGACAAGAGAAAGCCTGAAATATTGGTGTCACAGAAAGTAATTTGATTTGGCAAAGGTATAAAGGGGAGCTACCGATGATGGCAAGAGATGTATTTGAAGAAGTTAGCAGAGATGGAGTTGTGCATGCATTGAGAATAAGTAGATATGGTAGATGAAAATCCATTGAAAAGTTGAGCTGTGGTTTCAGAAAAACACTGTAGACAACTACAAAGGCAGTTCAAGTTCCCTTTTGAAGAGATTGAACAAAAAATGCTTAAAGCCATAATAATAATATTTTAAATGGAGCCCCAAATTTCTCAATTTCTTTTTTCTTACATGAATTATTTTGAAAAATATTTTCAGGAAAATTAGAGGAAAGATGGGTAATAAATACTAGTTAATAGTCACCTGACCAAATTACATAATGTTAATTTTCCTGAAATATAAAAATTCAATGGAAAATAAATTTTAAAATGTTGATGAACATTGACAAAAAGTTCATGTAAGACTTGAGGTGAATAAATGTACTAGTGAGTTTATTTTATAAAGTAGACACGTAGAGTAAAAAAGCTGTAAATGAATAATACTCTGAAATAAATTTTTGAAAAAATGATTTATGTATATTAATAATGAGACATAGTACATAGTAGGACTCAGCCTGAGCTCACAAAAAGTAATACAGAAAATCTTTGACTCCTTTTTAGAATATTGCTATTACACTAGTACGTACATGTTTATCACAAAACAAAATACACTTAATGTGGCAAGTTAAAAAATATTCATAAATGTACTTCTGACCCCCATTTTTCTACTGCATAAGCTTAGAGAGTGTGTTAGCTTAATATATATGAAAAGTAGCCATCATAATTGGTTATGAATTCAAAATAAATTATACGATTTGTTTAACAAGAATTCTAATAGTTACTTTAATAGATAATGACTCCTGCTACTACTAGCTCTGTAAATTCCCTCTGTGCAGAGACAACTTTGGTTCCTGATCCTGTGTGAGGTTGTTGCTATTACATATTCTGAGGTTAGAATTAAGTCTACAGGTACAGTTTAAATAAGGTAGATTTTAGTTCACTATGTGGAAGAATCTCTCTAAAATTCAAGCTCTCCAATGGGCTGTCAACCAAAGTAGCTCTTTGTCAATGGAAGCAGTCAAGCAACATTTTATCACATCTCCTTTTATCAATATCTCTGATTTACATCTTCTTTTCAAACCAAACTATCTGAAATAGAAATTAGAGAATAGAAACAAGATCCTGGTAGAGTTTCTAAAATTCTGAGTTTCCATGATGATACTGAGTATTTACAGATAAACAGTGAGGATATTGCTTTTGCCTAGAAGAGGTGTTAACAAGAAGATAACAACTTAGAAAGAAAAGAATATTGAAAACCTTAAAAGAATATGTGCATGAATGAATAAAACTAGTAGCTAAGAAAAAGGGATTGTATTCACACTGAACTTGATATGTGGCTTAGAATAATAGTCTCTGGCGTTGGCAGTCAATGTAATAGGATGTCAGTTAAAAAGTCAACTTTATAGATGAAGAAAAAAATGTTTAACAAGGGTAAATGATTTTTCCACTCATAAAAAGTTAGTGTCAGAAATTTTAGTCCAGTGCAATCCACATTATGTTACATTGCTTCTCTTCTCTGTTGACACAATAGGGATGATTCCTTGCACTACCTAATCTTGGTAGGGCACCTAGAGGATGGTTAAGGATTATGTACCGCTATTATTGCACAAAAGCAGGACCTTGATGATTGTTGATTATATTGTAATTATGGGTATGACTATCAGAATCCTGGTAAGAAAATATCACTGAGGAAAAAAACCCACAACTTTAACACAAAGTTAACCATGTTCATGAAGAGACAACATTTCAAAAACGAAAACTACCACAAATAACAGACAATAGAAAAACGCCCACTTGTACAATGGAAAGCAAAATTATTAAACACAATCTATAAAACAAAAATGCTTATAATTCAAAATATAAAATTTGTATTTAGAATTTTAGCAATAAATTAAAAATTAAAGAAATGACATATGACATAAAAGATTTACAGAGGAACAAACTCAACATCTTGAACTAGAAAATACAAAAATTGAAATGAAAAATTCCAGGGTTAGGTTTACTACAAAACAGATGAAAATTTAATAGAAAATTAATGAGCTAAAATATGGGTAGGAAGAAAGTGTCCAAAATAAAGCAAAAAGACATTAAAGGAAGAAAAGCATAAAAATTAGATAAAAGACAAAGACAATAGAGAAAAATGACTGAGATACGTTTGTTTTACCTGAATGAGAGGAGAAAATGAGGCAGAAAAAAATAGTTGAAGAGATAATGACCGAGAATTTTTGAAAACTGATGACAGTAACTAATCCACAGATTCAAGAGCAGAATTAAAAGAGCAATAAAATAACTACACCTGTGATAGGATAAAAAAATGCCCCCCTATAAAACATTTGCAAATCACATATCTGACAAGTGGTTAATTTCCAAAATATATAAAGAACTCATACAACTCAACAACAAAAAAATGAACAATCTGATCAAAACATGGGCAGAAAACATGAACAGACTTTTTTCCGAAGAATGTACACGGATGCCCAACAGGCACATGAAAAGATGTTCAATATCACTAATGATTAGAGAAACACAAATCAAAACTACAATGAGATATTACCTCACAACTGTCAGAATGGCTATAATTAACAAGACAAGAAATAACAAGTGTTGGAGAGGATGTGGGGAAAAGGGAACTGTCCTATACTGCTGGTGGGAATGCAAACTGGTGCAGCCACTATGGAAAACAGTATGGAGATTTCTCAAAAAATTAAAAATAGGAATATCATACGACCCAGCTATCCCACTACTGGGTATTTATCGAAAGAACTTTAAATCAACAATTCAAAGAGATTTATGCATCCCTATGCTCATCACAGCATTATTCACAATAGCCGAGATGTGGAAGCAACCCAAGTGCCCATCAACAGATGAATGGATAAAGATGTGGTATATATAAACAATGGAATACTACTCAGTCATAAAAAAAGTTAAAATTGTGCCATTTGCGACAACGTGGATGGACCTTGAGGGTTTTATGCTAAGCTAAATAAGTCAGACAGACAAATACTGTATGATTTAACTCATATTAGAAGATAAACAAACACATAGATAAAGAAAACAGATTAGTGGTTACCAGAGGAGGTAGTGAGGGAACAACAAAAGGGGTAAAGGGAAACGTGTATGGTGATGGATAAAGACTAGACTGTTGGTGCTTAATATGATACAATCTATAGAGAAATGAAATATAATAATGTACACCTGAAATTTACACAATGTTACAAGCCAATATGATCTCAATAAAAAAAATGTCCCCTAAAAGATATTCATTTCATATTCAGAGAATCTGTGAATGTTACTTTATTTGGAAAATGATCTTTGGAAATGTGATTGAGAAATATTTTGAGATAAAATACTCCTGGATTATCTGAGTGGGCCATAAATCCAATGAAGAGTCTTTATAAGAGAAAGGCAGAAGGACATTTGAGACAATTAGAAGAGGAGGAAACTGGTACACAGAAGAGAAAAATGGTACGAAGCCAGAAATTCTGGTGCATTCACCAGAAACTGGAGGAAGCAAGGAACAGAATCTCCCCTAGAGCCTCTGACACCTTGTCACACCTTGACACCTGTCACCTGTCATAGCCTGGTGACACCTTGACTTTAGACTTCAGGCCTCCAGAGCTATGAGAGAATGAATTTCTGTTGCTCTAAGCCACCAAAAAAGAGAAGAAACATGATCTCCTAAGACTTGATTGGAAAGTGACTTCTTAACTGTCAGACAGCGGGTGATACATTTAATGGGTTGGAAAAAAAAAAAACTAACAGCCTAAAATTCTATAGTCATATCCTTCAAGAATGAAGATAAAAATAAATGAAGGTGAAAGAATTCTTAATAAACAGGTATATATTCTGGGCTGAAAGATGAAAATTCTAGACAGAAGATTCATTACACAGGAAGGGATGAAGAGCAATGAAAAGAGTTCTGTTTATTCTAAATGATTGTAGAGAAAATATAGTATCTCATGATGTTTACAACATATTTAGAATTAAAATATATGACAAAAATAAGATAGAACTTGAAAATTGGGTAAATGTAATAAAAGTGTTCTAAGTCATTGGATTATCAGGGACTAGGGTAAAAGTACCAGCCTGTATCAGATTTTGATAATGCAAATATTATTATCAAAATCTCTAGTGTAACTAGTAATATAATAGTAAAAGAGTATATAGCTTCTAAAATAACTGTAAAAAAAATCCGAATTAATGATAAATCTAAATGAAATAAAAGAAGAGGGAAAATGAACATATATCAAACAGAAAAAAAATAAAATCACTGTGCAAATATCAACAAAAGAATGTTAGATTAGCTATATTAATATTACCAAAAAAATTATTTTAAGGCCAAAAGTATTAATAGTAATAAATTAGTTTATTGTATAAAAATAAAATTATACTTCAGAAAGATTTAACAATTAAAATTTTATTAAACATTTCTCATAACTTTGTCCCAAAATATGTAAAAATTGGTCAAAATGCAAGGAGAAATAGATAAAAACTATAATCACAGTAGAGGATATTAAAACGTGTCTCTCGCTAATTGATACTATAAAAACCAATGTCAGTAACCATGCAGATTATCCAAACAGCATAATTAATTAATGCGAATGGATGGATAGAGAAAACCCACCCAACAACTGCAGAATATACGTTCATTTCAAACCATTTAAATGTCAACAAATATCGAAAGATTTAAATAATGTTATCTTACTACAATCCAATTAAGCAAAATGTCTATAACTTAACTTGCTTGATGAATTTTAACTCTTAAATTTCAACTATCAAACCTTTATTTTTGAGATTAAGAACAAATCAGGAATACCTGTCTTTGCTGATCTGATTCAACATCGTACTAGAGATCTAGACAGTAAGGAAAGAAAATAAACAAATGGCACAGGAGTTGGAAAGGAAAAAAACAACTGTTACTCTCAACAAAGTGGATATAGAGGGAACATACCTCAACATAAAAGTCCATGTGTCACAAGCCCACAGCTAACATCATACTCAACAGTGAAAAACTGAAAGCTTTTCCTCTAAGATCAGGAACAAGACCAGGATGCCCACTCTTGCCACTTTTATTCAACATAGTATTGGAAGTCCTAGCCAGAGCAATTAGGCAGGAAAAAGAAATGAGGCACCCAAATGGAAAGGAAGAAGTAAAACTGTCACTATTTGCAAATGACAAGATATTATATGTAGAAAATCCTAAAGACTATACCAAAAAATTGTTAGAACTAATATACAAATTCAGTAAAGTTGCAGGATACAAAATCAATATACAAAAATCTGTAGCATTTCTATACATTAAAAACAAACTATCAGAAAGAGAAATTAAGAAAGCAATCCCATTTACAGTTCCATCAAAAAGAATAAAATACCTATCAAAAAATTCAACCAAGGAGGCAAAAGACCTATACACTGAAAACTATAAGACACTGATGAAAGAAATTGAATAAGACAGAAATAAATGGAAAACTATGCCGTGCTCATGTTGGAAGAATTAATATTGTTAAAATGTCTATACTACTCAAACAGCTTCAAAGCAATCTCTCAAAATTCCAACGGCATTTTTCATGGAAATAGAATAATCCTAAACTTGTGTGGAACCACAAAAGACTCCAAATAGCCAAACTAAACTTGAGAAAGAACAAAGCTGGTAGCATGATGCTCACTGACTTCAAACTATATACAAAACTATAGTAATCAAAACAGTAAGGTATTGGCATAAAAACAGACACATAGATCAATGGAATAGAATAGAGAACCCAGAAATAAATCCACACATATATGGTTAGTTAATGTGTGACAAAGGAGTCAAGAATATATGATGGGGGAAGGACAGTCTCTTCAATAAATGGTGCTGGGGAAACTGGACAGCCACATGAAAAAGAATGATACTGGACCACTATCATACAGCATACACAAAAATTAACTCAAAATGAATTAAATACTTGAGCATAAGACTTGAAACAATAAAACTCCTAGAAGAAAACATAGGTGTTAAACTCCTTGATATTAGTCCTGACAATGATGTTTTTGATTTGACACCAAAAGCAAAGGTGACAAATACAAAAATAAATAAGCGGGACTACATTAAACTAAAAGCTTCTGCACAGCAAAGGAAACCATCAACAAAGTGAAAAGCCAACCTACAGACTGTGAGAAAATATTTGCAAATCATGAGTGGTTAATATCCAAAATATATAAACAACTTAGACAACTCAATAGAAAATAAAACCAAATAATCTTATTAAAAAATGGGCAGAGAACTTGAATAGACATTTTTCTCAAGAAGACATACACATGGCCAACAAGTAATGAAAAAGTGCTCAACATCACTAATCATCAGGGAAATGCATATCAAAACCACAATGAGATATCACCTCACACCTGCTAGAATGTCTATTATCCAAAAAATAAGAAATAATAAGTGCTGGAGATTCTTCAAAAAAATTAAAAATAGGACTATTATATGAACCAGCATTTCTACTTCTGAGTATTTACCCAAAGAATAGGAAAATACTAATTTGAAAAGATATATGCATCCCCATGTTCACTGCAGCATTATTTACAATAGCCAAGATATGGAAACAATGTAAATGTTCACTGATGGATAAATAAATAAAGAAAATGTAGTATGTATACAATGGAATATTATTCAGCCATACAAAAGAAGGAAATCTTGCCATTTGTGGCAACATGAATGAAACTTGAGGACATTACGCTAAGTGAAATAGGTCAATCAGAGAAAGACAAATACTATAGGATCTCATTTATATGTGGAAAACAAACAAAAAAAAGGCTCACAGATATAGAGAACATATTGGTGGTTGCCAAAGGCATAGGATGGAAGATGTGTAACATGCGTTGAAGGAGAAAAAAGGTATGAACTTCCAGTTATAAAATAAATGTCATGGGATGTAATGTATAGCATGACAAGTATATAGTTATTAATACTGTATTTTATATTTGAAAGTTACTAAAAGAACAGATCTTAAAAGTCCTCATCAAAAGAAAAGAAAATTTTGTAACTATGTGTGGTGATGGATGTTAACCAGATTTATTGTGGTGATCATTTTGCAATATATACAAATATCAAATCATTATCTTGCATATCTGAACCTAAGATAATGCTATATGTCAATTACACCTCAATAAAACAACAACCAAAAAACCCCCAAAACGATCAGTGTTTTTATCTTCACAGATGATATGATTGGTAATATAGAAAATCTAACACCATGTATTAATGAATTACTTCAATAAATATGAGAGTTTACCAATGTTGCTGGATATAAAGTCAACTGATACAAAATACAATTGCATTTCCAAATCAAAACCACAATGAGATATCATATCATACCTGTTAGGATTGCTATTATCAAAAAAACAAAAATAACAAGTGTTGGTGAGCATGTGGAGAAATTGGAACCCTTGTACACCATTGGTGGGAATGTAAAATGCTGCATCCACTATGAAAAAGAGTAAAGGGTTTCCTCAAATTAAAAATACAATACTGTATAATCCAGACTCCCACTCCCGTGTATGTACCCAAAAGGATTGAAATCAGAATCTTGAAGAGATTTCTGCGCTCCCATGTTCATTGCAGTATATTAGTCACAATAGCCAAGATATGGAAACAATCCAAATGTCCATTGACAGATGAATGAATGAAGAAAATGTGGTATATTTATTCAGCCTATAAAAAGAAGGAAATCCTACCCTTTGCCACAACATGGATGTACCTGGAAGACATTATGCTAAGCGAAATAAGTAGGTCACAAAAAGACAAGTACTGTAAAATTCCACTTACGTGAGACTTCTAAAATAGTCAAACTTTTAAAGCAGAAAATAGAATGGTGGTTGCAGGGGATGAGGCAAGAAGAAAATGGGGAGGAGTTTTTCAAACGGTATGAAAAAGCAAATGGACACAGGAAACTTTTGCAGGTGATGGACAAATTTACTACCTTGATTGTGGTAATGATATCACTGATGTATGTGTATGTTTAAAGTCATCAAATTGTATACATTAAATATGTGCAATTTTCTGTTAAAATTGCATTTCTATATATTAAAAACAAAGAATTTTAAATGTAAAATATATAACAATAATATCAAAATATTAAAATAGTGCATAAGAATAAAGTTATCTTGCAGTAGATCTGGGGTATCTCTATGTTTATCTTCAGTGAGCCTGGAAGGTTGATCATGACCCTTAGCTAAGATAAGGATGAGATGGTCTAGCTAGTGATTTATAATATGCAATGTAAGGTTGAAACTCCTCTGAAGGTACCCTATTCTAGCTTATCTGTATTACTTAAGGATGTATTGATTAATGGTTTTCAGTTGCTTTAAGTTACACAGCCTATTTTTAACTACGCAAGTAGCAGCATAGAAAAGATCTCTTAATGAAGTTGTGTCTTGATTCCCTGGAACTAAGTTAGCAAATATGTAACTTAGTAGTTCACAATCCAAAAACAAAGTACATTCTGTGCTACTGGTAGAGGACTTAGGGGGTTGTTCCTGGAAGTCTGGACTCCTCAACAATTGCCAGTACTTTCTTCCTCATGCTATTTTGTACTCTTTCTCTTTATTAAAGTCTTATGTGAGTATATTGTGCTGAGTTTCATGAATCTTTACAATTAACTGCTTCTGTGTAACTATTAAACTTAGTAATAAATATAAAAGTTAATATGTATCAGACTTCTTCAAAGATAATTATAAAATATTTTAAAGAAAAATAAAGACAACCTTAGAGAAATACAATGTTCTTTGAAAGTTTCAATACTACCAAGATGTTAATTTCCCTCTAGCTGATCTATAGTTTTAATGCAATCTCTATAAAAATCAAAATAGCAAGTTCTGGCCAAGATATTTCACAGGAACAGAATTTATCCTTATATATTGAAAATACATATATAAAACCAAAGAAAATATATGAAACAGTGATTTTCAGATGAAGCATAGGTAGTACGGGAATGTGATCCCTAAGATGAGGAAAACAAAAAGGTGGATCCTACAATTGACACATCTTACTGCTTCTCTGCAGCATGGGAAGGTGGATCCAAAGTGAACCTAGCACTCTCATTTAGTTGAGGAAAGACAGATTGGATTTCAGGGAGTTGAAGTTAGCTAGAAATTGCAGGATAGATTACCCGAGAAGAGAGAGGTATGAACACACACACATACAGGTATTTTTGTAAATCAGCAGAGGGTTTCCCACATTTGGCTGGGAATGACTGCACATGTGTGCAAGGAAAATATCCCAGACTGGGGAAGGAACCACTGAAAAGCAGCAGGTTAAACAATTTCCAGGACTCACAAAGGGCTAAGAAGTACTGCAATTCCCACCAAAGTGAAAAGAATTCATAACATGCAGAGCATCAGGTGGAATCTTCAGAGGCTCATCTTAGTAAGGGAGCTAAATTAGCTCCAGGTGAACAGCTGCAGTGGAACCACTCTCACGAACCTGAAAAGCAAACTTTGAAGGTGTCCAGTTCATTTCAAGAAACTTAACTCTGTGTCTGAACAAAAATTAACACAATTAAAGTCATACAACAAAAGGCAGAAGCCAACAATAAAAAATTTACATTTGTCATCCAAACAAAAATTCTGAAGCATGCAGCAAAGCACAAAGATACAACCCAAAACCAAAAGATCAACAGCTCTAGAAAATACAGAGACGATAGAACATGTCAAAAACCAGAGGTAAAAATACAATATCAAAGCACAGAGAGATGAAAAATAAAGATTAAATATAGAGAAATAAACAGATGATAGCAGATTTTTCAGAAACTACACAAGCAAAATTTAAATGGAGTGCCATATTTAAACAACTGAAGGAAAAAAAGTGCAACAACTTAGGACTACTGCCTCAGGAAAACTTCATTTAAAATTGAAGAGAAAATAAAGATGTTTTCAGATAGAAACAATCTGAGATAATTTATTGCCAGAAGATCTGCATTACAACAAGTGCTAAAGGAAGTTCTTCTGGTAGAAGAAAAACAGAATCAGATGGAAAATTGGCTCTACATAAAGGAATGAACAGTTACAGAAAAGATAAATGTGTGGGTAAACGTAAAATTTTCTTCTCATTTTAAAAATATTTCTTAAAAATGACTGGGAGAAGACTTCTGATTATGGCTATTTAAAGGTGTTCGCAATTCTGCTCAGCCAAAATGAGATTAAATAAGTACAAAAGTGATAAATTGTAAGTATAAAAATTGATGAATTATAAATGGCAATAATTTCATGGAAACTGAGCAAAAGCCAACAACAAATTGGAAGACTTTATTCTTAAGAGAAAAAAAAAGCTACAGTTTTGGGTAATAAGAATGGAAGTATTTTGTCTCCTTGCCTACTCCCACTACGAACCTTCAGCTTAAGTCAGTAATTTTACCAGTGTAAGGTAGGCTGGATGTGGAAACTAGCAACTTTGGTGGAAGAAGTAAGGAAGTTTATTTGAGCCTTGGAAAAAACTTGCATCATTGCCAGCAAAAAGTTATTAAAGTTGGTTTTGAACAAATGGGAAAAACTCAGAGCTTTGATATCATAAGATTGTCATCAAAGTCAGGGCAAGCAGTAGACCAGACAAAAATTTAACGGGCAGAACCTGGAAACTAGAGAGCCATAGAGGGTCTATTCATATCCCTGGCTATGAGAAATGAGAGCACATGCAAGGGGGACCTAAGAGAGTCTAATGGAAAGTCAAACCCACGGAAGATTTGAGAACTTGTTGCAACTTTGAACGCATTCACCAACCCACACAAATAATCAGAAGTGGGTGGAAGCCACAAGGGTTTACACTGTTTTAGCATAAATTCATAAATTATTGGCTAACCACTATGCTATCTAGACACAGAAGAAATGCTAGAAAGCTAAGATAAAAAATAAAAATAAGAATTTAAAAAAACCCAGCATATATACCAGTGGCCATATACTATGGGAAAGAAAGACAAGTTTAAGTGCAAACAAGTTACAAAAACCCAAATAAACAAACAAAAATCTTCAGAACAATAAAACAAAATCCAGGGTTCTTATATTATAAAATTGCACTTTTTCACCAAAAATTATGAGATGTTCATTAAAACAGCAAAATGAGACACAATTTAGGAAATAAAGTCAATAGAAACCAGATAAGCCTAGATGTTACATTTCATAGAAAAAGACTTGAAAACGCCAATTATAAATATACCAAATAAATTTTTAACAGACTATATTCAAAGAATGAAGGGAAAATATGATGAAAAGTAATTAACAAATAATGTATCTCAATAGAAAAATAAACACTATAAATCATACCAAATGAAAATTCTAGATGAAATACGATGAACAATTGAAAAAAAAAAAAAAAAGGAAAATCACTAAATGGACTGGACAGCAAATTTAAGATGACATAAGATAGAATCAGTCAACTTGAATATGAATCAATAGAAATTATGAAATATGAAGCAATGAAGAGAAAAATGCAAAATACGGAGTAGATTTTCAGAGACCTCTGGGACCACACTAAGCATATGAAAAAGACAGGAGATAAAGAGACAGAAAAATATTTGAAGAGATAATGACTGACAACCACCCACATTTCACACACACACACACACACACACACACAAATCTAGAGATCCACGAGTCTCAACAATCCCAAGCAGGTCAGAGGAGGAACCACATCTAGACACATCATAATCAAACAGATGAAAAATTTAACACAAAATAAACTCTTGGAAGTACTGAAACCGAAAGAAAACGACAGTAACTTGAACCCACAAGTAGGAATAAAGACCATTAGAAATGATCAATTTAGGGGAAAATATAACATTTCTTCTTTATTTAAAATTGTAAATTTATTTAAAGCAATAATTCTCACACTGTATTTATGTGTGTGTAAAAAGTACAAAGGAAGGAGTGATAAACAGAAGTATTAGAGATATATTGAATTAAACTTGGTATGTTACTAAAATTAACTTATTAACCTGAAAAAAAGTTTTGGTGGTTAAAGCTGCCAATTGCAATCCCAAGATCGAGCCCTGAATCAATATAAAATATATAGGAAAAATAAAGAAAGAACTTCAATAGTATGCAAAAAATAAATTTTGTTTAATAAAAGAAAATAGTGGAGAAGGAAGAGGAATGGATAGATATGTCTAGAAAACAGATAGCTAAAAGACAGACATAATCCAACAATATTAATAACTACATGAAATATTAATCGATTAAATATCTCAAACACAAGGCAGAGAGTTTCAAAATGAATAAAAAGCGAGATCCAATTGTATAATGTCTATAAGAGATACACTTTAGATTCAAATAGATTGAAAGTAAAAACATATAAAAAGATATACCACACTAAAGTAAACGTAAAGTAAATTCTGTTTAATAAGAGACTGGCTATATTATCCAAAAAAAATAGATATTATAACTAGGATTATTACTAGAGAAAAAGAGGATAATTCATAATGATTAAAATGTCACTGCATCAGGGAGTTAAATGTATATATCTAGCAACAAAGCTGTAAAATACCTTAAGAAAAAAGTAGCAGAATTGAAAGGAGAAATAAAAATATCTAGAGTCATAGTTTTAAGATTTCAATACTCTCAGTAATTTATAGAAAAAGCAGACAGAAAATCAGTAAGGATATAGAAAACTTCAACAACACTATTAACAAAATTAACTCAACTGACAAATAGAACATTCTGCCTGACATTAGCAGAATACACACTTTTCAAGTATATATAATATGCAGAATGGTTTTATAATAGGCTATAAAACAAGTCCCAATAAAATTAAAAGGATTAAAGTCATACAAAGTATGTCCTCCAAATACTATGGAATTAAATTTGAAATCAACCACAGAAAAAAATTGAAATTACCAAATATTTATAAATTAAATAAACACATCTAAATAACTCATAGGTCAAATAAGAACCAAATTGAAAATTTAAAAATATATATCCTGAACTATATCTCTAGAGCGATGTATAGTAAAAAGAAGCTTGCTAACTAAATCCTGAGCAAATGGTAAATACTTGCTTAAAGGAAGGGAATTATGATTACTGTACAACTCATTTTCCATTTTTTCTGACATTATCTACTTAATCTATTTCAAGCTGTATGGCCTTGGCACTTGTGTGTGTGTGTGTGTGTGTGTGTATGAATTGGTATATCATTTAAGACTACTTTTAGAACACTCTAGATGGATATTGTTCAGAAGGATTAGCAAGAAGAGATAAAATATTTAAAATTAAGAAATACATGAAATTAAAAAGAGGTGCTTATTTTAGGCTAGTTTGCCATCCTTACTTTATAATTTTGAAAAAATATAGTGCTTTTTCTGTGTACTGTTAAGTATCTTAGTAAAGAAGATAAATCAATTTCATTGTTAACACCCTATTTAAAATCTTTACTTCAAAATTCATTCTGAAGTTAAGATTCTGGAAATTATGAACTGTCTATGGAAAATGCAATTTTCTTCAACATAGACACAAAGGGCTACAAAAACGTCCTACTTACAAATAGATTTTGCTAACATCAACCCTTGATGTTAGTCCCTCAAAGACTAAATGAAAACTGTGTGCCATAGTAATGATGGTAGTGAAAAAATGACAAAGTGAAAAACCTTGTAAATATTTGTGAATACCATTCAAGATTCATATATGTATATATAGGACAAGAGGAAGATTGTTATTAGCTCTCTTATATAAATTTACTTTGTAAATGTGGTAATGTAACATTTTTATAGAAGATCAATACGCAGTCTGATTCTAAACGCCCTTTCCCTAAAATAGTAAGGACGCGTGCTGAGAGCATGCAATTTCATTGATCATAATGCACTTAAAATGCTTAAAAAGTAACTGTAGTATGAAATGTGTGCCATGCTTTTGGCAAATGACTAAATGATTCCTGGTACCAAATAACCTTTTCAATTAAATATACAATAGTTTTTCAATAGTAGAGTTCTTCATAACCCTTATCTATGTTTAGGAAGTTTTTGTCTCGGAACAGAATGCCTATCTCTTAAGTAAAGAAATCTAAGTCAATTATGGGTTATTGATTTCCTAATATTGGCATTTGGAGCTTTTGTAAGTTAGAAGTCAATGTGTACATGGAATATACAAACATTTTTAAAGTCTTTTGAGAGGAACCATATTGCTTAATGAGTAATTGGCAACTTTGAGGAATAGGTGTTTTAGACCAAGACTATGGTCTTTGTAGTTCAGTCAAGAGCAGGAAAAATAGTTCTAATTTATATATATTTTATATTTGTAATATATTGTTATTAGTGCTTGCGAGTCGATTCTGACTCCTAGCGGTCCTTTGTAGAGCAGAGTGGAATCCTGCCCGGTCTTTTTGTGCCATCCTCTCATCTTCCGGGGATATATCAGACAATGCTCTACTGCTATTCATAGAATTTTTCTGGCCAATTTTTTCAAAAGTGGGCAGCCAGATTCCTCTTCCTAGCCTGTCTTAGTCTGGAAGCTCTGCTGAAACCTGTCCACCATGGGGGACCCTGCTGGTATTTGAAATACCGGTGGCATAGCTTTCAGCATCTCAGCAACACACAGCCACCACAGTATGACAACTGATAGATGGTGGTGTGGTTCCCTGACCGGGAAACAAACCCGGGAGGCGGCAAGGAGAGCGCTGAATCTTAACCACTAGACAACCAGGGCTGGCTATATGTGTATATATACTGTCTAGGTAGATGCAGAACAGACTAGTTAGAAGGTCAACTCTATGAACTTATGGAATTTTTTTATTTTTAAAATATTTTTACTCTCTGATGTAACCTCTATTGCTAAAATAGTATCTCCCTCCCACCTTCCGTTCTCTTCTTCAATAGTTGTCATTTATTAAGTGCCAGAAACTCTTCTTGGTACTGAAGATATAAAAATGAATAAAATATATACCCTGCATTAAGGGCTTAAGGAATGTAAACAGGTAAATGTAAAAATATGTGACAGGTGTTATTATACATATGTGTGCCAAGATTATTGGCAATATAAAAGGCAATAATGAATTATAAGTGCATGGCAGAGGCAGGGAGGGATATCACAGAGACAGCATAAGGGATCTGACTCAGGAGAACTTGCAGATATGCCTTGGTCAAGATAGATGTCCACAAGTATAATTTGAATTTCAATAAAAAGATTTTTATTGTTTCCTAAGGTGTATTAGATAGTTTGTAAACTAACAAAAGAGACCTCCTACCATAACATACCTTTCATCTATGTAAAATGAACAACAATAGTGAATCAGGTGTCAGAAAATATGGTCCCAATTTTAAGTGCAAACTAAGTTGGGAGAAGGAAGAAATCACACAGAAAGCAGAATTAGATATGAGGCTTGAATAATTGATTAAATTTTAATAAGAGAAAAGAAAAATTCCTTAATAACAAAAAACAATAAATGTTATTTTACATTTTTGAATTAATTAATTAATTGATTAATTATTTTGTGAGGAAGATCAGCCCTGTGCTAACATCTGCCAACGCTCCTCTTTTTTTGCTGAGGAAGACTGGCCCTGGGCTAACATCCATGCCCATCTTCCTTCACTTTATATGGGAAGCCGTCACAGCATGGCTTGCCAAGCACTGCATCAGTGCGCGTCTGGAATCCCAACTGGCGACCCCCAGGCCGCAGCAGGGGAGTGCACACACTTAACCGCTTATGCCACCGGGCCGGCCCCATTTTACATATTTTTAAAAAATATTTTTATTTTTATTATTATTTATTTGTTATTTATTAATGAGGAAGATTGGCCCTGAGCTAACATCCATGCCAATCTTCCTCTGTTTTTTGTATATGGGACACTGCCACAGCACGGCTTGATGAGCGGTGTGCAGGTCTGCACCCCAGATCCGAACTTGTGAACCCCAGGATCCTGAAGCAGAGCACGTGAACTTAACTACTACGCCACTGAGCTGGCCTCTATTTTGTATTTTTTTACAGTTCAAGTGCTGATTACAAGAGGAATAAAGAAATTGTGGAATAATTGATTGAATGAATGAATACATGAGGTTTTATACACTTCCTTTTAAAATACAGACATCTCATTTAGGGGTGATACATTAGTGGGGTTGAATCAACTAGCTTCTTTTCAGCTGGGTTTAGAAGCGTGACAGAGGGGGCTTTATCAACATGAGAGAATTTTATGCCTAGGTGGCAGAGTTGCTGAAGAGGACAAAAGAAGCCTGAAGTTAAACAGCATTCTCTCGTGAAATTTCCCTAAGAACAGTATCGTGGAGCACCCTTACCCATTGATATTCCTGGCATCACTGGTCACCTTGGGTGAGGAGATCAATGAACTTGCATATTATTACTTCAACTCCTCCCTTGTGCTGGTGGAAAAACCTCCTCCCAGCTTCTTCAACTGTTTAGTCTCAGATACAAGTGTTATTGTTTTTCAAGGTTGAGGAACTTTTCATATTGTAAAATCTTACTAGCATAAAAAAAATCTTATATTTTAGAGCATGTCAGAATTTGAGTTACTTGTATATGTACTATTATTTGAAATTTATAAAAATTATATGAATTAGGTAAGTCATATTCTACAAACTATCTCTTTTACTTTCAGTTTTTTTAATGTGTTGTTAAATACAATATACTGTATACATTTAAAGCCTATGATTTGGTAAGTTTTGTCTTGTGTATATACCCAGGAAACCACCACCATAATCCCGATAATGGACATATCTATCAACACTACAAGTTTCCTTGTGCCCTTTGTAATTCTATCCCCCATCTCCCTCATCTCCAGGCAACTGCTTATCTGCTTCCTAGCTTTATAGTTCAGTTACAAATTTCCTTTAAAACAAGTTAAGGGACTTGGCAAAGATCAATATAGCCTATACACAGTGGAACAAAATCTTAAATGATATTCTAGTTTTTAAACTAGTGCTATTTTCAGTACTAACAATTAAATAACTAAAACTCTCCTGAGCATTCTCTTTGTTCCATGAGAACAAAGGGTCATCTCCCTAATGTTGGGAAGTTTCTTGTTAAGGAACACAGTTCTGTGAGCAATGATGACCCAGGGAAATGAGTTTAGGAAAGTTGAAACCACAGCACTCAGTGTGATTGCTTATGTCCCTGCATTTGAACTTATTCCTTTTTCCTCCTCACCCCTCCTCTGATGCTCTTCTTGACTCACTCAAGCTGATGATCTTGCTTTGTCAAAATGCAGGGAGAAAATAAAGGTAAGCAGATTTATACAAACATCTTCTCTAAACTCCATATATCTACCTGATGCATCTGTAATTGTATTTTTGCCTTCCCTCCTATAATGATGGATGAAGTATCCTAGCTCAATCAGAAGTTAAACTTTCCTTTGTTACTTTAGATCTGTGCTCAGACACATATTCAAGGACATCATTCCTAAAATTAACCCTTCCTTTCCTTTCAATATAGTGGTATCCGATCTCCCCCCTCATCAATTCCTCCATCTGAGTAACTCCATTGCATCTCATCAGCACTCTCTTGCTCTAGAGTCTTTATCATTATAAAAATCCCTTCCTTAACTGCTTTTCAGGTCCCAGCTATCTTTTGAAAATATTTTTCGTTTTGAAAGAAAGAATCATTCTTTTATCCACATTTAAAGAATCAATACACAAACTATTTTCAGCTCAACATCACTGTGATGTCATAATTTTCAATTTTTAAATACAGTTTGAGAAAGTGGAATAAAATCCTTATTTTATTTATTCAGAACGAAACCACCATACCCTGTGAAACAAAACAGAAATTAGTGCTCTTGAGTTTTCACATCTAGACATGTTGAAAACCTAATCTTTATAAGGCCTACAGGTTCTCTGCATCATTCAGGATAGATCTGTGGTGCTCATTCTGTTTAACCCCTGCAGGCAAGACTGTTACCTGGACACTCTGAAAGTCATGTCTTATTCCAAAAATACTTAACCAGAAAAATAGCAGCATAGCAGCAGGGATGTGATAGATGCCTTTGTGGTTTATTCAGGAGGCTTAATTGATAGAAAAGGGTCATGGATGAATATTTATCTCCATTGCTATTCATCTTCATTCTGAGTAGCATGGCCAGTGGGAACTGATCAGTGTCAAAGCAATCCCCAGTGACTCACTGCTCCCTTTATCTCTCTCCTTTTGGGAAGTTAATGTACTAATCAGCCCTTGTTCACAAACTGATCTGTGAGAGATAGTTGTCAGGTTGGAATGTGTGCTGTCAGTAGCAGGAATAACAATCTCTTTTTTATGCGTTATCTTTCTCAGGGCAGCCACTGACGCCATCCAACTTCCCTTCACAAGACGCCTGTGATGCAAAGCCAAGGACAAATGCTATTATCTTTGATGATTTGATAAAGAAACTGAGGTCCTGAGATAGCAGGTGACAACCCCAAGGTGACTCTAATGATGAAGAGGCAGAATGCTCCTTGACTCTAATATTTGCTCTGTGTGTTCTCCATATAGCAGCTGACGAGATCTGATCAACACACAAGTTAAATCATGTCTCTCCTTGTAAATGCCTTCCCACCTAAATTCTAAACTCTTTTCCATGAACTATGAGGCTTTACATGAATTGGCTTCTGCCTACTCTTCACTCTCATCTTATACCTCACATTCCTTTTGCTCTGGACTCCGTGCTTTCAAAATTTTCCTCAATTTTGACACACAGAAAAAGATAATATTGGGGCTGGCCCAGTGGCGTAGTGGTTAAGTTCATGCACTCCGCTTCGGCTGCCCAGGGTTCGCAGTTTTGGATCCTGGGCGTGGACCAATGCACCGCTAATCAAGCCATGCTGTGGCAGTGGTCCCACACGTAAAGGAGAGGAAGATGGGCACGGATGTTAGACCAGGGCCAATCTTACTCAGCAAAAAGAGGGGGACTGGCAACAGATGTTAGCTCAGGGCTAATCTTCCTCCAAAAAAAAAAAAAAAGATAATATTTTCATGGCACACTGAGGTAAATTAAAGAAAATGTTCTTGACCAGTGGATTAGGGCCCAGGTGCTCAGGCCTCATGCGCCAGGCTCAGCTGCCTTGAGGACTGAGGATATTGGTATCTCTGCATATCTCTAAGCCGTTTGCATGGTGCTATTGTGATTTGGTCCAGTTGGGAAGCTCTGCTCTAGTCTCACTGCCCTTTTTCCTGTTCCTCAAATGTGCTGAGCTTATTCTCTTGGTTAAAGTATTTGTACCTGCTGTTCACCCCTGCTTTGGATGCTTATTTTCTGGATCCTTGGATAGTTCTCTGTTAATTCAAATCTCAGATCAAATATCAACTTGACACTGAGATATGTCCGACCCTCAATCTAAAGGAACCCCCTAGTCCTTCTCTGCCACGTCGCATGCCCTGGCTTATTTTCTTCCAAGTATTTATGGCTGCCTGAGTTTATCTTTGTTTCCTTATTTGTTATCTTTCTCTCTCCTACAGAATGTAAGCTCATGAAAGATGGAACTCAGTTTGCCTTGTTTGCTGCTGTGGTCCCAGGGCCAATTACATTTTCTGACGTATAAAAGGGGCACAGCATTTGTTATATATACTGCATAAACTCTAGACTTTCCAGAATTTCTGCTTTGGAATAATATTTATAATCTTTACAACAAAGAATGCCAGAAAAATGGTGTACAAAGCCATAGGTCCTCCGTCGAGTTCTAATAAGAATGGATTATTATATCTCTGCCATGAGATGGATTGTTTACTGTGCCAGGGTATCATATATCACAAAAATTTCACTGAGAATACATGGAAAAATCCATCTTTCTATGAAAAATAAATGTTCCAACTTTCCAGGACAAATTCACATTCCCCTTCTGAAGATTTAAACACTTCCAAAAGGGCAGAATCTTCACAAACTTCCTTGTTAGATACTTGACTATAATAAGGAGTCCCATCTTCCCTCAGCATTTCTCACATACTTTCCTCTTGAAGCAGATACTAAGAGTTTATATCAACACTGTGGGCTATAATAGGAAGAAGATTACAGTGTGATTCTACGTTCTTAGGTGCTAACCTTGGCTTTGTTCTAACTGGCACATTCAGAAAACAACTTAAGAACATTCCTTTCCACCTTCTCCCCCCTCAGGGTACTCAACTTTAAATTTAGTGATTAGTGTGTAGATAAGAATGTTTCGACAAAAATCATAGATAGTATACAGAAAAGAATGTTTTATAGGTATAAACAAATGCAGTCCTATTCAAGTGGAAGTAATGCCTTTCCTAAATAAAACAGCCTATTGTTTCCCTTCTCTGACTTTAATTCTAGCTAAGTTTGTGGTATGCTTCAGTTTCTTTCATTTTATTTTTTTCCTCAGCTTCGTGTGTTGATATATAGTTTGCTTACCAAAATATTTAGAATATCTAATAATTCACAACAACTTAAAGAATTTGTCAAAGTATTTCATGGGAATAATTCAAAAAGTCAAATAGTGTTAACAAGAAAGGCTCATAATACAAAGGAGCAGTCTTTTATCTACAATCATTCCATAGACTCTATTTTTTTCCCTACCACACCATGCCATTCTTGATAGGCAAACATTCTCAGTTCTTTTGTTCTTGAGTCCCTATTCTTAATTAATATTAGTGTATGGCTGTCTTGATCAATTAATGAAGAAAAACTGATACATCATATTCCAACTCAGGCATTTACAACCAGAGTGATATAGGGCTTGTTGTTTAACCTTACTGTGCATCAGTTTCCTCATCTGTAAATAGGGATAGTAATTTTAACCATCTCTTATATGTGAGTGAATTAAGTTGATAAGTTTAAATTATCTAGGACATTATATTACTCATAATAAGCATTTGATTGATCCAGTTCTTCGTCCTCCTCCTTCTTCTTCCTCTTCTTCATTATTGTTATTATCATAAACTCCTTTATACTCCCTTTCCTTAAGCCTCATCTACCGAATAAATCATATCTCTTTTTTTGGTTAAATTTATTTTCTTTCTTTGCATGATGTATTACTCATTGTTCCACCAAGTAGTATACTAAATATATTTTCTTTCTCATACAACTTTTAGGCACTTTTTTATGGAACTAATTACTTATTCTCTCTTTCATTTGCTGTATTTTCAATGAAAATCTGAAATAACTGATAAAGTCTTTTCTTAACTCCCTGTGAAAGGATTTTAATTAAAACGAAAATGGAGGATATGAAATAGAGAATCTCATGCATGGCCCTCAGAGGAATGGAACTAAAGAACTGAGAAACTGCTTTCCATAACTGCCTGATTTACAGAAAACAGAGGCTTATCTCTTGGCCAATGAACTTTCGCCAAGAATCGCTCCCCATCTTCAAGTCAATGAACTTACTGCTTGGACTGTGGCGGAACTTTGCCTTTTTGCACTTCTTGCCCATAAATACAGCCCACCCTATACCCTCAGTGGACTCACCTATAGCTTGTTACAGCATGCATTTCCCGAATTGCAATTTCTCTGCTATTCCTGAATAAACTCAATTTCTGGTAATTTGAGCTTGCCTCAGTTTACCATTTTTATTTAGGTCGACATGAAATAGTGTCACAAGTGGGATCCAAAGGAGATTACCCCCCAGAAGGATAATGACCCTTGGAATTGAGTGAGGTATCCATACTGAGCCTCTTGGATTCAATGCTTCCGTAAGTCACCTTACGCTTCTGGTTTGGTGAGTCTCCTCCCAGATTTTGAGCTCCCTCCTTTTGGTTGAGCTCTCTGACTTTATTTAGGATTTGGATAAAGACAGATGGTCCTTCTGGTGAGTACACTTGTGGTGTTAGAATTAGAATGCACTTGGTTTCTGAATGAGAATGTGCTTTGTTTATATTTAAACTTATGGATTTTCCTGAGAGCAAAACTAAAACTAAAATTGTTGGGCATGAGTCAAGCATGTAAACATTGTTAGAACACTTGCCACCTTTATATGAGAGAGCTGTCTCTGAAGAACAAGACTGCCATGTAAAGAAAAGGTGGTTACAGACAAGCAAGTTTCACAATAGGTCGCTTGCCACCTGCAAGAAAATTCCATGCAATTAGGGACAACTGGTCATGGATCAGACAAATAGGGCAAAGGCCGTCTGCCAGGAAAAAGAAGTATCTTATGAAAGGCACTCCGTCAAACAAAACCCAAGTCCCAAGACTTAGCATATTCTTAGGCTAACTAGGATTTTTCTTTGCTCTTAGGAAAACTCCACAGCTAGGATTCCAGTCAATCTAAATGCTCTAAGGGTGGCCCCCCTTTCAAGAAACTTGGCTGGTTTTATGTTAAAAATATATATATATGGTCTCTCCTCAAGTGCATGGACCAGTCTGATTGAAGACAACCTAGAATTATAATGGCCATTATAAGGAACATTTCAATTAGACAAGATCATTTAAGAACAGTACTTGAAAGCAAAGGTTCCCAAATCGAACAAACAGAATGAGATACTTATTTTAACTGGCATGCAGAAGCCTCCCAAAGGCTTCCAAATTCCAAAATAGCTTCATTGAAAGATTCATTACAAAAAGCTAGTGAAAAATTAAAGATAAAAGAGGTACCTAAAGCAAAAGACAATAAGACTGATGTAGCTCCTACGGCTCCCCTGTATCCCCCATTAATATGATTACTTATTCTAGTAATCCACAGTCTGAATTGTCTTTCTACTTTGAAGAGACTATTAAACAGTTACCTTTTAAAATAAGATCACCTAAAGCTACAGGCTATCCTCTTCAGGTATCTTTCACTCCTTGGTCAAAGACCAAATTGAGGGCCATAGTTCAAGCATTTCCTAAACCCAGGGAGGATTCTCAAAAGTTTTTGTAAATGGATTGCCTGCTAAGCCCAGTCAAGAGAGGGAAATAACATTTCACATTGTCCTCTCCTTTCCAAGTTCAGACCTCTTGGTTGTTGATTCTTTCTTTCCCGGAGATAGTTTATTACCTTCTTGCTTATCTCACTTTACATAATGAGAAGTTGGTTTGGCTTTCTGACTTCCTGAGAAACGAAGGCTGTGAGTTCTTTCATTTTGCTATCTTTGGGAGTGACTCTAGATCTTGTGAGGATAATATCTTTTACATTCTCTTTGAAGATGCTTCTTAAGTCGTGGGATTCCTTAATACCACCAGAAATATTCACTGCTTGTCCTGGCTGAAACCTCAACTTTATAATCATAAATCTGGCTAAATTTGAAGCTGATAGTCAGAGCCCAATAGGACTTTTTTTTTTTTAATTTTTTTGGTGAGGAAGATCAGCCCTGAGCTAACATCCAATGCCAATCCTCCTCCTTTTTGCTGAGGAAGATTGGCTGGGCTAACATCCATGCCCATCCTCCTCTACTTTATGTGGGACACTGCCACAGCATGGCTTGATAAGCAGTGCATCAGTGCCTGCCTGGGATCCGAACCTGGGAACCTGGGCCCCTAAAGCAGAGCACTGGCACTTAACTGCTGCGCCACTGGGCCAGCCCTGATAGAATTATTTTTTAGGCCTTCTCCCCTAAGCTAAATGTATCCAGAAAGAAAGAAAAACATTCCAACATAGGTGGATGGATGTGTCAGTTCTTTGATATCATTTAGATGGCAACCTAATTACTTAAGGAATTAAAAACAGCTGTCCTTTACAAGTCTAGTCTTTTACAGGACCAGAGATGTGGCTCCAGAAACTATTTAAAGCCCACCTACCTATTTTACCAATCCCAAGTCTCCTCTATTTATATCAAAAGGCTTGCAGATATTCTAAAAGATCTGAATTTAGGGAACAAAAGTCCTTCTTGGAGGAACTTGCATTCTTTCCCTGTGCCTTCGAGATGTAAATGGTTTCCCTGATCTTTTTCAGGAACCCTTATCTAGGTCATCTCTTCAAAATGCAAGCTTCAGGGAGGTATTTCTTATCAAAATAAATAAAAGGGAGGAAAAGGTCATATAGAACTTGACCTGCCAAGGATAAACACTGTGGGGGAAGAAGGAGAATCCCCCTCTGCCCTTTCCCTTAAGGTTCTTATGGCTGGCCAAATAATTAACAAGACAGGTTAGCAGGATAAAATAATACCAAGATTAATAACATATATACATGGGAGAAACCAGGGACACTGAGTTTCTCCACACAATGGCAGAGATTCTCATCTTAAATACTATCTTCAGCTAAAGACAAAGGAGGATGTTGGGGGTGGGTGGTGTTTTGGGATCTCAGAGGGGAAGAAGACAATTTACATGAAAAGGGAAATGTAAATGTTTGTCAGACAATGCTTTGCAGGGCCACCTATAGAGAATGTGGCTGGAGAGACAGGAATTATAGTAATCAAGAGTATGTATATTTAAGTCTTCTCCTTCCGTACTGATAAGAGTTTCCAGAGACAAGGTCATCCCCCCCACCCCTCTTCCCAGCACAAGGGAGATACCTTTACAAGTGTAAATATTTGGTAAACAGAACTTTGAAAAGAATGGGCTTATCGAGGACCCTGCCAGTCTGTCCATACCCAGAGTTAAATTCCTTTAGGCAGTTAGTGGGGAGGTCAAATGTCCATCAGAGAAAATAATCAAGGTAAAGAGACATATTTCAGGGTGGCCAAATTTTGATCTCCCACAATACAAATCTTAAACGTCATCTCCACGAATACTAATAAAATGTTTATGCCAGCTGAGCAGGTAACTTTAACTTATTCCATCTACCAGAAACACAATTTTGATCCAACTGTTCTTTTATAACCTAGTTAATTTTGCATTATCATATCTGTCTCATGGCTAAAATTTTAAAATGAGAGCTATAATATCTTTGTTTGCATCTGCCTGTATGTGAATGTATGTCTATATATGTAAGTTTTACTTGTATGCATTTTTCTACTTCTAGGTGCTCTTGCCAAAATTAATTTGTAAAAGAGCTTTATTTAATTGGCTTAAAGAAAAATAAACACATATCAAATAAAGTATTTTCATACTCTCAGAAATATTGAAACTAACCCAAATGTTATCAAGTTCACATGATCTGGGATAGTCTTTGATAAATAAAAGCTAGTTTAAGTTTATTGGTTTAATTAAAATAGACATGTCTTCAAACCTATCAGCATTAAATATAATGCAGACATACAAATTTTATTCTACCTGGGTTTATTAGCCAAATAAGTTCATGTTATCTCTGTTACAGAATTTGTCAGCAAGAAAGATAATTTAAGATGATGATTAGCTGTTTAATGTTTCATGAAATTTTCATGAGTAACCTAAATATAATTAAGAACAAGTGAATTAAATAGATGTAAGGTAAAAGTTTATAAACGAACTTTTCAATAATAATTTCTTTATGGTATGTGTTCTTAAAAACAGTTTCCAAATTTTTCTGGTCACTTGAAACATTAGAATTTTGCTAACATAAGCTAAATGATAGATATTCATTGAATATCTAGATTATTCCTAAATAAGATAAAATACTAAAACATTACTTACTTAAAATAGTTTTATCCACTCTTTGATCCCTTTTACTGAGGAACTAAAGATATTTGGGTCTATTAGTGATACCAGCTCAAGACAAGGTTGATGTAGGGGAAGCCATATTGTGGAAAAGAAACCCTATTGTAACTTTGAATGACCTCTGACTAACTAACCCAGCTGGATATGAACCCTCCAGGAGATCTAACTGCTCTGTAGATTTTACAACCCCTGCTTGTGCATGTACCTCCCAGCTGCGATAAGATGATAACTGAGTTCTTTTGAGTTCCTTAGGAATGTGATGACCCCTGGACAGAGAGTCTATGCTGATAGCCATCATCAATGAAAAGTGAAAGATCTGGTGTGGCACTCCCAGTCTGTAACACCCAAGGGTCAACATTCTTAACCACCCACCTATAACCGACTGGCCAATATTATAACTGCTGTAAGACTTTGTGCCCCTTTAAGATGGTGCTTTGAGACATTAGTCAGCCATCTTCCCTCTTGCTGGCAAGCTGTAATACACTGCCCTTTCTTTTCTACCATCTTGCCTCTTGATGATTGGCTTTTGTCTTGCGGCAAGCAGATTGTGCCCTTTGTGCCGTAACATTAGTAAACTTGTTTTTTGTGCCACGTTGAAAAATTTACTATTCAGCTATACTCTGAAAACCCAGTTTAAGATTCAAAGCCTGATTCACTACTCTAAGAAAAATAAGCATGTTTAAAGAAGAAAGACAACATGGGTTTAGAGAATACCAAAACTGCATTGTGTGGAAGCTAAAGTGAAGAAATGATGGAGGCAAGTGATGTTTTGAAAAACAGGGACTAAAGGAGAGAAGGTTGAGAAGCTTGATTTAGTTTGTTATGGTCGGTTTTTGTTGAAGCAAGGATGATTCTAAATAGCCAGGATATACATGTGCCTTTTTCACGTGCACAGTGTCTGACAGTGACTTATAGAGTACTTGATACAGAGTAGACTCTATATAAAACATTTTAGAATAAATGAATAAATAATTCAAAATATATATTGATGAACTCTTCTGTGGATGAATTGTGAAATTCTTGCTTGTTGCCATTTAGTGATTTGATGGGGAAAATGAGCTATCAATACTCATCTTGATCAACATTCTTCTCAATCTAGTTGTTCTTTATAAGGGATACAGGACTACAGACCTTTCCTGCCAATAAGTAAAATATAATTTGCCAATTTTAGAAATCATATAAAAACTATTTAAGTGATTACTTTTTTTTTTCCATGAAAATCAGTCATTGGATGAATGAAAATGAATTTTTTGTGTTTTAATGGGTTAGGGTTATACAGATAATAGATACTATGATTTGATGATTTATCCTTTTTGAACTGTTCAGCAGTATATTTATGCTGTCTGGCCATTAAAATATAATTTAGTCAACTGTACTTAATATCATACTAGGTCTTGCAAAAAAAATTTACTTTGACTAATTTAGCTTTGTTTTAGATCATGCCATTAAGTTAAAAATATTATCCTCTTCATGGAAAAGTGTGTGTGTGTGTGTGTGTGTGTGTGTGTCTGTGTGCGTGTATTTAACACATTTCCCAGGTAATGGGTGTATAATTAAGATTCTCAGTTATTGTCATGGTACCAGGCACCAGGCATTATGGGTCTCAAAGTCAGATATTAAATGAATGTGGCACTTTCTTAGAAGATGTAATTTAGATTCAAGTCTAATACTTTAAATTGTGGAGCTGAACCAGATTTTGTAGACAAAACTCTTCTTCTCTATTCTTAGTTGTTTGAGATCAGTACCATTCATTTGGTTGCCAGATTACAATGAGGATGGCTGCTACTGTCAGTCCTTCAGTGTTAAAAAGAGAAGACTGTCAGTACCAATGAAGATACCATGGACAGTTTAGAAAAGAAGCCTTTCAGGCAAATTCTCTTTTTAGAAAGAAGGGGTTATCAGGCCTGTACACTAATGCTTTGTCAAGACAATTTCTCAGAACCACATCAAATGGAATCTATCCCCCAAACAAAGCTCTGTTTAAGAAATATCTGAAGTAATGTTAATAGAATTCTAACTATACTATATTGACAATTATAAAAAGCCCTATTTCCTTACACTAGAGAATACCCACTGGGTAAGAAAGTTCTAAGCAGTTTATTATAAATTATAGGAAATAAGGACAGTAAATATCCATGAGGTCACATAAAAATAAACTGCTCTCTTCTGCATGGTTATGTTGCCCTGATTTCGCTGATGTGTCCACTGACAGAAATAATTTCTGATGTTGAGCTTGAAATTTTTTTCTTCTTTTATGTTCTTATATCATCTCCTTACCATTTTTTATTATAAAACCTTAAAAGTATATTCTATCTAGTTAGAATTTATGTGCTTCAATTATCAGCAGACAAAATTGGCATCACTTTCTAGCTGTCACTTAGCTAAGATATGTAATTGCTGTTGTAAAACTGGACTCATAAATAGATTTTGATGTTTTCAAATTCATTGTTGTTATTCACTGAGTGTAAACAGCACTGGACTGGTCATCAAAACCCACAAATTATGATCCTGAGTTTCTTGTGAGTTATATGACTTTGAGCAAGTCATTCATTTCAATTTCCAATATTGAAATTTATTAGTGTATTGAGCCAGAGAGAGAGAGAGAGACAGAAAGAGAAGGAGGAGAAAGATTTGAACCAGATGATATTTTTTGTTCTCTTTAATAGTTTTATTTTATATTTTGGAGGAAGGTTTTATGCTACATACACTGCCCTCCTTCTCCTTTCAGGGAAGTGTAGGGTGTCCATGTGACCCAGTGACCCATTTTGCCCAACCTACACCTGTGTTCTTGTATAATTATTCATAGTATCTACTTTTACTCTCAAACATGTCTCGGTCTCATTTTGGATGACAAATTATATGCTAATCTTAGGTTTGTACACTTTGGTGAGCTAATTCCTCTTACATTCAATTCAGACAAAATAGCAGATAAATTAAATCAATTTGAGTAATTTTTACTGTGTTCTACAAACATCATTACAATCTACTTTTTGGAAATTTGTGGATTTTGAAAATGAAGACACTTTATACACAATTTGCATCCATATATTGTTGAGTAAGGCCTATATATTAATAACAAACAATAATGGAACCAAGTAAGCAGCCTTCTTGAACGCTTCCCACTGTTTTTTAAAAAAATCTCAGTATTCGAAGAAGGGATTGGCCATCTGTTGTCATGGCCACTGTATTTCAAAGACCTATTTTGGGGGCTGGTCTGGTGGCATAGTGGTTAAGTTTGCACACTTTGCTTTGGAAGCACAGGGTTCACAGGTTCAGATCCCAAGCGTGGACCTGCACACCACTTATTGAGCCATGCTGTCGCAGATGTCCCACATATAAAGTAGAGGAAGATGGGCACAGATGTTGGCCCAGGGCCAATTGAGAATTGGCCATAGATGTTAGCTCAGGGTTGATCTTCCTCACAAAAATAAATAAATAAATAAAAGACCTATTTTGTGTTCCCCAATATATAGGCATTACTCTATATGTTTTTCTTTTTAATTTTTTTTTGATTATGGAAAATCTCGACATATACAGAAGTGGAGGGAATTTTATATCGAACTTCCACATATCCACCACCTCTCTTCACAAATTGTCAAATATTTGTGAAACTGTTTTATTTATTTATTCTTCTTCCTCTGTCATGTCTTTGGTTTTGCAGAAGCATTATAGGGAAAATCCTACACATAATGTAATTTCATCCATAAATTCTTTAATATGCATCTCTATCTAATAAAGATAATTTCTTTATCTCCAACTCCATTAATGAGACTATGAAATAAAATCCTACAATACAATTTTTGCAATAAAATTATGCAATTTTAATGTGTTAAAGCATTTTTTCCTCTATGAAACAGTCTCTTACCAAAATCTAGAAAATAATTCTTTGCATGACAACATTTATTCAAATGTTCCTATTTTAATCTCTACAATATGGCCAGAAAGCAAATGCCAGATCAATTTTCTTTTATCTCGGTTAGAAAGAGGGGGAGGGAATGTGATCTTATGTTTAAATTCCTGTTGCTAGCTGGCCTTTCCTCCATCATTCTTTCTAAAGCCTGACTCAAACATTCACATTTATGAAGAAAATTAATATTTGCCTTTTATAAATGTTTTCCAGATATTATTTCACCATAAATAATAATATATTAACACATATATTTTTTTTTTGTTTATAAAATCTTTAGCATATATTCTTATATTTGATCTTAAATATCACTCTGTGAGGTAGGCATTGTTTCTTCACTTCATAAATGGTGAAAACTAAGACTAGGAGTTTCACTTCTGGGATGTCAGCATAAGGAGTTCCACAGACCCACTCTTTGGCAAAACAAGCAAGTCCTCTCAAAATTATTGTAAGGACATATAGCAAATGAAGAAACATTTATTTAAGAAAATCTACTAATACTCAGTAAGGAGAACAAGATTCTTTGGCATTTAAGCCTGACCATTTCCCCCGCCACACACAGCTCTGCTTCACAGAAGCTGCACCCTGGCTCAGGGTGAGTGTGGCCAAGGGTCTGGCCTTCCTCTCCCCTCAGCTCTTAATTAAGGCTTATGCTATATCATCAGAAGCAGGACGTTAGTATTTCTCATCCCATCCCAGTTGAAGAGGTTAAATTCCTGGTGCGTACAGTTGAGAGGTCAGAGCTTCCTTTCACGACCTAGACCCTACCATAGGATTGAGGCTCTACCCCAGGGGAGGAAAGCTGAGACTAGTAAGGCCTTAATAACTTTCATCTGAGCTTGATCATTGAGTGGAAGTTTCACCCTGGAGTGAGAAGACCAGAGAGTACTGCCCTGTCCAGCACTCAAAGTATTATCAATGAATGACTCAGAAAATTATTCCAGGGGGCTGGCCTGGTGTCGTAGTGGTTAAGTTTGCATGCTCCACCTCAGCAGCCCAGGGTTAGCGGGTTTGGATCCCAGGTGCGGACCTATACACCACTCATTAAGCCATGCTGTGGCAGCATTCCACATACAAAATAGAGGAAGATTGGCATAGATGTTAGCTCAGCAACAATCTTCCTCAAGCAAAAAGAGGACGATTGACAACAGATGTTAACTCAGGGTCAGTCTTCCTCAAGAAAGAAAGAAAGAAAGAAAAGAAAGAAAGAAAGAAAGAAAGAAAGAAAAGAAAGAAAGAAAGAAGGAAAGAAGGAAAGAAGGAAAGAAGGAAAGAAGGAAACAAGGAAGAGGAAGGAAGGAAGGAAGGAAGGAAGGAAGGAAGGAAGGAAGGAAGGAAGGAAGGAAGGAAGGAAGGAAGGAAGGAAGGAAGGAAAGAAGGAAAGAAAGAAGGAAAGAAGGAAAGAAGGAAGGAAGGAAGGAAAGAAGGAAAGAAGGAAAGAAGGAAAGAAAGAAAGAAAGAAAGAAAGAAAGAAAGAAAGAAAGAAAGAAAGAAAGAAAGAAAGAAAGAAAGAAAGAAAGAAAGAAAGAAAGAAAGAAGGAAAGAAAGAAAGAAAATTATTCCAGGGAGAAAGGAAGTCCATAGAAAGGGAGCTCCAAAACTCTCCCCAAAGGAACTGACTTTATTAGAAACAGAGTGTGAGGAAAGTGAAGCCTAATAGCACTGTGGAAAACAATAGCTCCTCTTAATTAAGAGAACAAACTAAACTATAGTCTAACTAGTTCACCAGAGAAAACCAGAGAAAGAGCCAGCTTTGAAGAAACATGCTGTGGTCATAAAAATTCTCAAACACTGGTCTCAAAAACTGTCTTTGCCCAAATTTAGTTGGATTAGATTGCTGAAAAATTTATGCTCCAGGGCATTGTCAAAAACAATAGAGCATTAGGCTGATAATTAGTGAAGCCTCACATGTAGGGTGCAATACCAAATGAAGCAGACAGCTTAACAGAGAGATCAAGGAGAGATATCATCAAAGAGAACTCTGCTAAACCACTGTCATCCCCAGGCAACTGTGCACATATCCAAGGCTGAGCCCTCTGATGAGCAGACCAAAGTCTTCATAATAAGGGAAAAATATGCTTTACTAAAATAGCCTAGCCAAGTCACTAAACAAGAAACCACAACAAAAACAAGCCCTGCATAGGGGAGAAGGGGGTTAGTATCCAGATACTACAAGATAACACTTAAATGTCCAGTTTTCAATTAAATAATGCAAAGAAATAGGAACATGTGATCCATACACAGGATAAATATAAAGACAACAAAAATTGCACATGAGAGAAACTAGATGTCAGAGTTAACAGAAACTTCAAAGTAGCCTTTATAAATTTGGTCAAACATGGCTCAATAAGTAAAGGAAGGTATGAGGACAGTAAATAATCAAATAGAGAATATTAATGAAGACACAGAATTTACGGAAAAGAACCAAATGCAAATTCTCGAGTTGACAAGTATAATAACTAAGATGAAAAATCCACTAGAGGGGCTCAAGAGTAGATTTTAATTGGCAGAAGAAAGAATCGTTGAACTTTAAGATAAATCCATAGTGAATGCAATCTGAAGAACAGAGAGAAAATAGAAGGAAAAAAGTAAAAAGAGCCTCAGAAATGTGAGACACCAAGATACACATAATGGTAGCACCAAGAGGAGAGGTGAAAAGAACGAGAAGCAGAAAAAATACTCAAGAAAATAATGGCTGAAAATTCCCCAAATTTGCTGAAAAACAGTCATATACACATCGAGAAGTTCAATGACCTTCAAGTAGAATAGATGGAAAGTGATCCACCCCTACACAAATCCTTTTAAAAATGCTGAAAGTCAGAGAAAAAAACCCATGAAAGCAGCCAGACAAAAACCACTCATTGTGTACAAGAGAAGCACCATAAGATTAACTGCTGACTTCTCATCAGAAACAACAGAGCTAGAAAGCAGTGCTAGGACATATTCAAAGTCCTGAAAGCTAAAGTTAAGGGAATTTGTGGCTTGCCTAACCACAATGAAACCATAAAAGTTTAGAAATGGGAGTTGAGCCTAGATTTCCTTTCTTAAATTAGTGAGTTTAGTATTGGATAGTGTCTCTATCCAATGGGCATAAAACTTACTTGAGGTGCTTGTTTGAAATGCAGACTTCTGGACTACCACCTCAGGGATTCTCATCCTAAAGATTTGGAGTGTGTGCCAGGAATTTGCATTTTAATGTATTCCAGAAGTAATTTTGATGTGGGTGGTCTCAGAATCACAGTGAAAGATACAGTGGGGTAAAGGAAAGAGTGAGCATTGAGTCTCACAGATGAGTACTTGAACTCATTCATCATTACCTGCCAACTTACCTGGGACAAGATAAGTAGTGTCTTGCAGCTCTAATGGCTTTGTAGTGAAAATGGAAAATACAGTAACTTACAGAGTTGTTGTGAGAATTAAATTAATGTATATAAAGTTGAAGTCCAAATCTGCTGGGTCCTTTCTTTCCTCCTATTCCCTACTTTCTTCCCCATTCCACTCCATTGTCATTCTCTTTTTCTGATGTTATCTTCTTCTAAAACCATAGTTATTTCAATCTCAAAATGATAACTTGTCCTTCTGCTAGTATATCTATGCTCAAGAAAAATATTTTTGAACTAAGACTGTCTGTTTAGATTATTGACATAAGGAAATCACATATTGAATCTGGTTGGAAAATACAAATTTTTTTTCAGTGGAGGTATTTTGTGAAAATACAAATGTTCGCTTTGTTCTTTTAATAAATGCAATAACATTGGATTAATCTTGTATCAGTCAATTAATGGATAACTTAATTTTTGTCTTATTATTGAAAACAGAAGAGCAAACAAATATCTCCCATTATTTTTCTTATATTTCAGGAGTGTCCATTGTGATATATACATGTATGTGTGTGCATGCACAAGGGTATGCATGCTTGAATACTTATGGAGCATTATTTTCATAAAGAGTGATTTGTCTTGGATCACAAAAAGATGTGACAATCAATATAATCAAAGTTCTTTGTTAATAAGGATGGTATCACCATTCATCTGTTGCTTTCGTGGAAAAATCCCCACAGACAATAGACAACATATATTGAACCTCCAGGCCTCTCTATGTGTGGTGGATAGACTCTTAAGTTCGCCCCCATTATCCCTTCCTCCTGATGTTCACACTCTGTGTGATTCCCTCTGCTCTTGAGTATGTGTAGTACTTGTCAGCTTCTATCGAATAGAATACAGCAAATATGATAGAATGTAAGTGATTACACATACTTGATTATGTTATTATATCATATAAGGTATTAGTGCTCATCTTTCTGGAGTATCTATTTCTCCCTTGCTAGTTTTGAAGATGCAAACTGCCATATAGTGGGTTCCCTCAGACAGGAGGTGCATGTGGCGAAAAACTTCAAGCAGATTCTGGGAACTGAGGGCAGACTATGGATAACAGCCAGCAAGAAATTGAAGCCTACATTTCTACAATTACAAGGAAATGAATTCTGCCAACAACTTGAGTGATCTTGGGAGCAGATCTTTCATTGGTTGAGCCTCAGATGATACCACAACCCAGCCAACACCTTGTTAGCAGCCTTGTGAGATCCTAAGCATAGAATCCAGCTAAGCTGTGCCACCTCCTGACCCACAGACACTGAGAAAATAAATGTGTGTTATTTTAAGCAGCTAACTTTGTGGAAATTGATCCAGCAAAAGAATATTAACATACTATACTGCTTTGTTTTGTGTTCCTTCTTTTTATTTGATTACATGTTCTCTGAAGAGTAGACCATGTTTTCTGTATTTGGATTTGCATGTTTTTAAGGGTTTTCAAAGTAAAACTTCAAGGAAACCTTCACTCATATACAGTATACTAATCTATAAATATGCATAATCTATACATATGTGTACTATTTTATTATTTTCCAAGTCCTTTGATATACATTTTCTTGTGTAATACAGTTATGCATCCCTAGTGACTGGGATACATTCTGAGAAATGCATTGTTAGGTGATTTTGTTATTGTGCAAACATCATAGAGTATACTGAAGGGGAACAAAATATGCTATAGCAAAATGTTTCTCTTTAACATGAGGACTATTCTGGGCTAATAATTTTTAAGAAACAAAAGACTCAGAAAGTTTTTCTTATTACCTCTCCCTTAACTGCCTGAAAGAATTCAGATTAAAAAATCTGCCTCAGGAAGTAAGCTATCACCTTAGCATAACAGGAACTAAGTGGTAGACAGGGAGGAACCTAGAAAAGCTTGTTTCTTAGGCTTCTTCTGTGTTCTTCTGTTTCTGTGTAGCCAAACAAATACAAAAACATTTTCCAAATGTTTGCTTGTTTTCACCTATCTGTGAATTACCTTCCTTCCCTTTGAAGGCCCTGACTCTCCCTATCCGCAACATCTTTTGTCTTTAGCTGGGGATGGTATTTAAGACAAGGGCTTTGGCCATTTTGATTATTGGTTTTCCCGGGTTTATTTGGTTTTCCTGAGATTTTCCCCTTTATATATATATTTTTAGACTTTTGTTTTTTCCTGTTAATCTGTCTCATGTCAATTTAATTCTTAGACCAGGCAGAAGAACCTAGGAGGGTAGAAGAAAATTTCTTCCTTTTTACAGTACTTACACAAACCTAGATGGTATAGCACACCTGGGCTATATGGTACTAATCTTGAGCGACCACCATAGTATATGTGGTCTGTCATTACCAAAACATCATTATGTGGCACATGACTGTATACATATCCTGAAGCAAAGGCAGAAAAATAATATACCTATTTTACAGGTAAGAAAACTGAGGTTCAGTGAGTTAGGAGTAGCCCCACTAAAGTCACCTAGAAGATAAACCAAGGTGATAACAAAAGAAAGTGAGTCAAGCCAGGTCACATGCCTGATCTCTAATCAAAGATTGGTTGGAATGTCACCTTAAACTTAGTTCAAGTTTGCTTCACTTTAATACCAAACAGGCAAACATGCAGACCAGATAAAGAAACAAATGAATGAACAAAATGCTCTGATGTCTCCTTAATTCTTCATGAAGGTGTACCCAGGTTTATTAGCCAATATAGCTTACTACTAATTAAGGAACCCACCATGACAAAAAAGCTCAGAACTGAGGCCTTTGCCTTTTAAGTCATTATTCTAGAGTAGTTGCCATATCAGCAGTCAAGTGCCTACTTTAATACTACACAAAAGATTCCTTGCTATGTCATGTTACATATTGGGTTCTACTTTTTTGGACCATCAATTCAATAGAATGCCTGGCAGTAGCCTATCCATCAGGTGTCCATCTTAGTGTGATGTTATTTCAATTACACTGTTTACATCCATAGAAGCAATCTTTTAAAAACCAAGTTAATCAAAAATTTAAATTAGCATCTATCAACTTCATATTTTTTGGTTTTAACTATAACTTACGTTGAACACTACTTGTTTTTCCTTAGTAGTTTTTCTACATATAATTGTTCACCCTTGACTTACAATTTTTTTTTTAATTTGTTTATTTATTTTTCCCCCAAAGCCCCAGTAGATAGTTGTATGTCATAGCTGCACATCCTTCTAGATGCTGTATGTGGGACGTGGCCTCAGCATGGCCGGAGAAGCGGTGCGTCGGTGCGCGCCCGGGATCCAAACCCGGGCCACCAGTAGCGGAGCGCGCGCACTTAACCGCTAAGCCATGATGCCGGCCCAACTTACAATTTTTGAATAATTAAGAAAAGTGCCTTGAAGCAGCAATTAGACTTAGAAATTTCAACTGCATAAAAATTTATATGTTTACTCCATTTCTAGATTTGAAAGGAGAGATTACAAATTTTTTTCCATTACTTTGTACCTAATTGAGCTAAGTGAACATGTCTGGTAATTATATAGATAATTTACTGTGCTTTGTAATGGACCACTTCCAGTCTTTGTGGTTTCTACCTGGAACTCTAAGGCATCCCAGTAGGAGAGTCACTATGCTCCTAAGAGAGGCTATAAGTCAGCATGTTGGGTCAGCATGGTGCCATTTTAAAGGATGTGTGTACAATCCGTGGACTTGTTACGGTTTAGGTAGAGAAATCTGGCACACAGCAGGTGAGAGTAAATTTCCTTTACTCTGATGTTGCTGAAGTTACAGGGCAGTGAGACAGAGAGAAAGGAAGAGTAAATATCTGAAATGATAAAAAAATCATAAAGACCTTCCTGAATTTTCTAGGTTTCATTGTTATTATCCGTGACGTATCTAAAACAAAGCCGCTTCACCTAGCTGCCTCTAAACCAGTTTTTCTTCAGTAAGGTACTTTAAATAGCCTCTGCTGAATTTTTTTGTGAAATTTCCTAAAACATAAGTAAATAAGAAGTCTTATCATGGTTCAACGTCAATTTTTAACATGGTAACAGGTTCTTCCAATTCACTGAGTCAATCATTCAGTAATACTTTCGAACACCTATTATGAACCAGATTTGGTACTGGGAACACAATAACAGAAAGAAAAAAAAAAAGTATACGACGTCATACCTCAGACCTTGAACCGTGGGCCTCCTGGTGAGACGTAAACCTTTTCCTGTTCTACTGCACATGCCAACTTTACTCAATAAGATGTAGTGCCTGCTTGTGATGGGAGCAACACCTCCTGTGACAGTCAAGTGTAATAATAACTAGACTGCAAAATTTAAACACACACAGACATGTGGAAATATTTTTCATTTTTCAAATTTTTCCGCCCAATTTTTTGAATCACATCCCCCTCCTCCAACTAACTTTCTCTTTCTTACTTTGTGTCTTCTCAATTTACAGAACGTAATAACCTTAAGAGTCATCAAAAATTGAAAAACAAGAGCTAAAATCTCAAATCTTTTATATATGACTTTGTGTAAAAATGAGGAAATTTTGGTACAATGTAGCTAAGACAACATGCCTTTGAACTATTTTGGAGATTATCACTCAACTGGCCCTGAAGAAAGCCCTGGGGCTGCTCAGCCAGTAAATAATCTAGTGTCTCTGGACAGGATTGGGATCTATAACTGATAATTGCCATATAACCTGTACCACTTTATTTTTGAGACTCAAAGTAGTTTTGCTTGTTTGCAAATGAATAGTACATGTTGCGAGAAAGCTGTGGAAAAGTTTGGGCTGCTTTAAGAGATGTTTCAGGAACAGAAACAGATAGGTGAAGAGAGGGGAAAGAGAACAGTAAGAACATGGAATGGAAATGAGACAAATCATGAGGATCTGTTCAGAGAAAGAAAATATTAAAGGGACAGAAGAAAGAGCAGACCCTAAGGCTAATCACCTTTGCCTGCCTCCCACATGCTCACTCTGGTCCAGCTCCAGCCAGAGACATGGTGAGCACTTTGATATGAAGTTTTGGGGAAAAAGTGAAAGAGAGGAGAATATCAATAATTCAATATTGTGTAGAACTAGAAGGAAAAGAATAAGTGGAAAAAACCAGAAAAATTTGACAATACTTATTTTGGCTTTGCCTACCACAAAGGCGATTACAGATGAGAAATTCTGAAGAAAGAGACCTTTTAAAATGGAAAAGAATGAGAGAAAGGACCATAACACTGAGTACCATCTGTGTGGTACAGAGTTTCACATGCATTATAGTATTTAATTTTCAAGACAACTCTGAGCTGTAGTTATTTTTCTTCCTATTTTTATATAGGAAAAGTGAGGCTCAAGAGATTTAATTTTGTTTATCCTAGGTAATACAGTAAACTGAATTTTAAATATGTATTTGGTAATGATGAAGTTAAGACTATCATACAGTAAAATCCTGCAGCATTCTGCTTAGAGTAGCTGGTAGAAACATTTTCAGCGTTCAACCTAACTCACTTTATCTACCATCTATAAAGAGTACATCCAGCCACACAAAAATAAATGTTAAAAAAATACCACAAGGCCATGAATATCACGCTCTAAATTGTTTGTTGAGCACTCTATGTGCTATGGCAGGCTAAGGATGGGAGAGGTTAACATAGACAGGAACATGTATATTGGAGGTATGAGGAAGCCAGTTGGTTTAAAACTAATTCAGCCTGACCTTGCTTTTCCAGAAAGGCCTGAGGTGGCCTGTTGAGCATGCATTGTACATCTGCTTTAAACATTTACGATGTCCCAAAGCCAAGAATGGTGCCCTTAAAGATAAGGATGTTGCCTCCCCCCATCAGCATTTCTTTAAGGATAAACATTTCTTCCCAGAAACTAAGGATTAATTGATGACCTGCTTTGACTCATTCCATGTCCACTGACCTTCTGAGCACCCACCTGCTGTGCTCACCTTGTGGCCACTGACCCGCTGTGCTAGCAAAGCTTCTCATGACTGTAGTAAAAGAGATATTCCTGTCATATGTGATGTATGTTCTTTGCTCCAAGATGGTGTAGACCACTCTGTGTACCATACTTCTTTGGAGAGCTTCTTTTCTTGGTGGAAAAGCTCTCCTGACTATAGTCCTCAAACTGGCACATATAATAAACTGGCCCCAATTTTGATTTATAGATTGTTTATGGATTATTTGCATGGACATTTTGCAAAGGGTTCATGGATGAGTAACATGGACAGATAACAGCCTGGAGGGGACCTGAGTGAGTCCTAGTGTAACTAAAGGGGAAACTGATGAATCATGTAAGTCTTGAATTATATGACCAGACTACATGAATGGTGATCAGACTACATGAATGGTGGCCAAACTACAATTCTACATTTATTTTTAAAACCGAGAAATTAAGTTTTACCAGAGCTAGTAAAGTGGTTTTTCTACTAATTTCCTAGTTCAGAAATTATTTTATTCATTCATAAATTAAACTCTTATTGAATACCTTCTACATGACAAAACCGTGTAAGCCTACTAGAGTATAACCATGATTAAGGACTGAGATTGCCTACTCTAAACCATCAAGGAACACACTATCTAGTGAGAGAAATAGGCATATAAACTTAAGTATTGTGAGATGTGTTAAATCCAATATTAAGAATATAAGACCACCAGGGAGAAGCATCAACTCATTTGTAGGAAGTTAGAGACAGTTTCAAGGGAAAGATATAGATACATAGATGATAGATAGATAAATAGATAGATAGATAGATAGATAGATAGATAGATAGATAGATAGATAGATAGATATTTATTTCATAGAGAGATTACATTTCAGTCAAGTTAAGATTATTGGGAAGAACATTCTAGATAAGGAGAATTTTAAGGAAGAAATTGGGAGAAGTCCTGGGTGAAAGATACAAATGTGATTTGAATCCTAGTTCTGCCACTGAGTAACTTTGAAATCTTGAGTAGTTTTTTGACTTCTCTGAACTTCAATTTCCCTATCTATAAAATGGTTTTAATAAAATCTTCTATGAAAAATGGTTGTGAGGAATAACCAGTGTAACTCACTAGGAAGTCCAGACTACTATGTCTGAAACCTGATGACTTCCCTCCATACATGTTGCCTCCATACATCTAATGTCCTGTGTGTGTAACCTTTAACATTGCTTGACGAAGGACAAACCCATTCTCCTAAAAGCATTTAGAAATTCTGTTGGCTACTTGCTGCTATGCTAGATGGACCGTAGTTCTGACTTAGCATGATAATTCCTTTGCTCTCTTAGGCCTCTCCTTCTAAATTCCTTAGAGTCAAGTAATAGTCTAAGTGAATGTTGTGCATGTCATGTACAAATAGCCACATCACACACCTTGTTTAACTTAGCATCCCTATATTAAGAGATGCCACAACACATCTACTTGGCTTCAGGAACTGGTGTTGTGACAGCTGAGATACATACATAAATTCTGAAGCAAAGTGAAGAGCTTATGGTACTCATTTGCATGTCAAAACCCAAATTTTGCTTCTTCCTCATTTCTATTGACAATGATTGTATCTAGCTAATGGGAGCAACCTGAAAGTGTTGTACATTTCCATGAGTTCTCTAAAGGCTTTGCTATGGTAGGGGCTGCAAATTAAAATAAAATTTTAATCAAGTAGCCTCCTCCAAGTGCTAGAATAATAATAATGATTAAGAACCTTAGTCTGCTTTTTCTTCTACAAAGAGAGCTTGACACATAGAAGAAAAAAAAAAAACTTCTTTCATTTCTTTATTGGCAGTTTTTATTGAAATCTTAGAGTGCTGAGAAAACCTGGAAATCTGCCCACTTTCTTTATATTCAGAGAGTGCATTTTAAATTTTCCCATTGACATGTGCAAGTTTCTTTTGAAAAAAACACATTTTTATAAAACTTCACCTATGAACAGTGCTTTGTTTATCATATGTATTAATTTTGAAATTATACAATTATGAAGAATAAATAAATGAAAGAATTCTAGGTGGATAACCCAAAAATCCAATATCCATTCTCAAGTTTGCTGTTATTTAATACTTCACTGACCATAGATATAACACTTTTTCCTCTGTGTCTCGCAGTTTCTACCCTGTACACTCCAGTACAATGGTCTTCCTTCTTTGCCTGTGTCAAGGATCATTGTGTAGTTCAAATGAATTGATGCATGTGAAAATTCTTTAAATTTTGTCATGTTATAAAACATGCTAGGTTCAGTTAATATCTTAAAGTCAAAATAAATATTCGCTGTAATTGTGAAATAATATAGCAAAGTTAATATAATGCAAAATTTTGCAACTGTACACATAGTAATTTTAAATGTAAAGATAAAATTATAAATGGTTTTAAAAATTGGACTAGGCATCGTCACAGTCAACAGCATTGAAACTTAGGGGTCAATAAGTTAGGTATTATCTTCTTTAATTAAATTAGTTAAATGGCATTAATAGCTGCCTGATAATGTGACAAGAAAAGGGGGGGAACAGTACCCCAGTAATGTCCTTGTGGAATTATCAGTCTTGTCTATATTAAAGAATATTACTGCCTAACTCTTGTCTAAGTTTTGCCTTGGATACTGAATCTGAAAACAAAACATTGTTGCAAGGTGCATCTTCATTCTGAAGTGAGGGATTCTATCATTTTTGTAGTATTTCAAAACAAAAATGTTAAAAAAATGAGTTTTGAGACACTTAGCCCAACATCCAGCTTTAGGATACAAGGTGGGATTAAAGGGACCTTCTCCACTCCCAAATGACAAGCCCTGAAGTAAAGCATAGAGAAGTGCTCTCACTCCCCTTAATTTGGATCGCCAAATGGTATTCACATCAGTTTTGAAAACAGAAATCATCTACTCCCATGCAACTTATTATCTACATTATATGACTTTAACTTTCAGCTATATTCACTAACATAATTTTATTATTCCACCATCTTTAACAACCTGACTTGACTATTTCAGGAAACTCTTCTAAGAAAGATAAAAAGTTGCCAATGACTTCACTGTTCATTATAGAAACCTCCTCCCACCCCCAACCACCCTGACAAAGACTTTCTCCTTGACCAAACTGAGTCTGGTTCCTCAGATCTGGCCCTGACCTAGGGTTCTGTCCCTGGCCCAGCAAGAATCTTGCTAAGTCTGGGATGATTTAGTGAAAATCTCCCACCCTTGGTATCTGATCACCCTCCATATCTGATCAAATTTCTGACCCCTCACCCTGGATATCTTATATTCTGGCCTGCCGTCAGCAAGAATCCTGTCAAGTTGGTTTAGCCAGAATCCTCTTTACCCTGATGTTTCCTGTCAGTAATTTTCTATCCATAGACCCCTACCCTGTTCCTTAGCTATAAATCCTCACTTGACCTTGTTGTGTGCAGAGTTAAGCTTAATCTCTCTCTCATGCTGCAAAACTCCTATTGCAGTAGTCTCTCTTTAATGAAGTCTTCCTTACCATCTTTAATAAGTGTCATGAAAAAGTTTTAACACTTTCCCACCAAAATTTTTAAGGCAACAGCAAACTTCAATCTATATGCTATAGATAGCATTAAATGACTGTTCATTTGCAAGCCTCTTAGAAACTCTTGTCTTAAATCCTTGTCTTGCTCTGTTCACCAATCCCAAACAATTCTCCCACGATCCTTTCTCAATCCTAATCAAGCCTTCATGTTGGAAGACCTACCTTACAGTAGAATCCAAAACCACACAAATAGTCCAAATTTGCCCAACCTTCTCTAAGACACTAAGAATCTATCAGAGTAGTTCTCTCCATTACTGCATTAAAAATAAGCTCATCTTCACATTATTGACAAATTGTTTCAGTGTTATTTTGTGGGAGCCAACATTTAACATTCTTAATTCCCACAAAAATCCAATTGAAACCTTCTCACAGCTATGGCCCAACACCTATCTTGGAAATATCACACTCCTCTGAGGCCTCTTGAGCCCCCCACCTGGGGGACTCCATGGCTGCACAAGTGACATAAGTCTCATATTGGATCCAATTTCTATCTTTTCTCTGATTTCTTTCTTCTTTCCTTTCTCTCTAATTATCATAAACATTTCTATCTATTATATGGGGGATCTAGACAAGCCACTGGGGTTCTGACTTAATGTCACAATGACCATTAGAGACTAGAAGATTACTATAGTCTCACTCCTGACCCACCTTGTATAAAGGCAATAGCCACAAACACCAAACTATTGGATGATCTACTAACTTAGTTTTAGGGTTTCCTTTAAGATTCCTTTGAGATTAATTAATTTAGGGTTTCCTTAAGATTATCATGCTGTATAATCTTTGCTGCTTACTGAAAATACACAGTGTTTCTCAATAAATAAGCTTATCACCAATGAAATATGTTACACTTTCTCACACATTTCTATTCACTATTGTACGATTTTAAGTCCTGAATCTCTTCTTTCGTTATCTGATGAAGAGAAAACTCTTAACTGTCTAGCCTCTACTTGCAAGCCATCTACGTCCTAAATAGGTTTATTAGAAACTTCTTTAGGTTGCCTAGATTTATTCACATTTGCTGATGGGTCATATGTTAAGACTGAAATAGGAAAATAATAGGCAGAATAAGCTGTAACAGATCTCACTTTACCCCTAGAATAATATCCCTTACCACAGTTGAATCTTTCCAGATAGTAAACTCATCACACTCACCACAGATTTTGGCTGGTGGATCAGTCTGAGTCCAATCTGGGAAAAGAAAACACAGTGATTTAAATGGGAAACTTAATGAAGAGAATTCTTAAGCTTTGATTGGAAAGTAACTATAAGATGTAAAGAGAACTTTAAGGATTTCCTACTGCTGAGACAGTACTCATGAAAAGACAGACTTGGAAATGTACCAAACAAAAATAGGCCACAGGTCAGACTTAGCATGTGGGCTGAAGTTTGCTGACTTCTGACCTAAGGTATTCCCGTTGGCTTTAATGACATTAAGATCAACTCCTCTGTTTATAAACCTTCCCTTATGAGTTAGTATATGCTGGTTCACACATTTAGAGATGTCATTTCCTATTCTCAACTCTACACTACTGCAAACAGACAGGCAAATATTTGAAGCAATTCATGTAATATATCCAATCTAATTAATAAGAGGTATGCTCAATTTTTTCTGAACTCCTCTTAAATTACCAAAAGCTTTGCATTCCATAAGCAACGACAGTGAAAAACAGCTCTTGAATCCTAAAGGAAGGGACCCTGTCAAACATTAACTTCTAGTACAATTATTCCAAGGACTTAATCCTTGGATTCACGTATCTCAAAAGGAATATATCACCCTCACAGAATCACAGGAAGTTGGTCTCCACCAGAGACCTCACAGTAAAGATTGTTAGGAACCCTCCAGTAGCAGATACTTTTTGGAAGGAGATAGCTTCTACCCAAGATTTCTGTCAATTAGACAACTACAGTAGATGTAGACATCGTCCATCCAAGATCCATGGAACACTAACACAGATAGTGCCAGTTTAATCTTCCTTTATTTATTCTTTATTCTCCCATATATCCTTATGCTTTTCCTGTCTAAAGTTATACTTAACTATCTTACTTTTAAGGCCCATATTCTTAATATTACTTTCTGTCTCCTTAATCTCTTCTTGGTTTGAATACAATATCTGGCTCATATTTGCTCATGAGAGAGTTGAAACATTCAACCAAACTGGTGATATTTTATACATTTTCTTATGGTAGTCTTGTAGATTCCTTTGGTAGCAGGTTTTTTTTTTTTTTTTAGAATTTGTTAGTTGGTTTCTTGGGAAGTACGATTCAATTGTTAGATGATATTTTAGGTGGCAAACATTACAATTAGTCAGGAGAGCCAGAAATCTGAAACCCTCTCTTCTCACATAACACCTATAAAAGGAGGCTCCTTTCTCTACTGAATTAGTGCTTAGGGACCTTTTGAGGGAACTAGCTATTGTAATAGAACTTTCACAGAAACAGAAATTGGAAGAGAACTAAGAAACAGATTTTGTATTTTTGGAGGCTGTTGTAATTTTTCAGATCTTAAAAGCAAGATGTACTACTCCTCTTTGCTTTAAATATACCAAATGATCTTAATAGTACAGATTTTATTGCCTGGAACTGGACCGTTCTTAATAAGTGGTGCCAAAATACTACAAAATTAGATTGTTGGTGGGGCCGCCTGGTGGTGTAACAGTTGAGTTCGCACCCTCAGCTTAGGTGGCCCAGGGTTTGTGGGTTCGGATCCTGGGTGCGGATGATGCACTGCTTCTCAGGCTACGCTGTGGTAGCATCCCATATAAAGTAGAAGAAGATGGGCATGGATGTTAGCTCAGGGCTAATCTTCCTCACAGACACACACACAAAATAGATTGTTGGTGGTGTCCAATGACTGGCATGCATTTGCAGCGCAAAAGCTTATTGCTGCTACCTGAAAACTGGACAAGCATGTTTTATCATTGTAAACTGATGGCTGATTTCAGGATAGTACCTGACCTGACGCGACGCAGAATCTCTTCTGGTCCAACAGCATTTCCTCTAGGAAGAGGAGGTTATTAGATAACTTAATTGAAGAAAAAAACAGAAGGAAAAATTAATTTTGAGAACCAAAACCCTAATGACTCAAGATTAATTCTGATTGTTTTCTCTATCTTCAAGACTCTACTTCATGCTTTACAAGAGGCCCAGAAATTAGAAAAACTCTTATATCCAGAAAAATATGTGCTAGAATAGCAGGAAGGCTAGACAATGCCACCAGGGCTAGTGAACTCCTTACCTGGGAAGTTCATGGAGTCAGGCAGATGGTGTTTGAAAATAAAGCCATTTTTAGATAGATAATTGTCCTCGAAAGGAGAGCGTGTGGTATTTAGAGGAAGAATACTGTGCTTATACCTCAGCAGATCTCTGTAGTATCTTTACTATTACTAACAGGTTTGGAAAGCAAAGAAATAATAAAATTGAATAATTTGTTTAATAATCCCATATCTTGTTTTGTGGGCTCTTTATATTGGGGATGGGACCTATTCTCTTTACTTAATATGGACACTCTGGACTCTAGCTGAGAATTGGACTACAAATTGTGGTAATAATCCTTGTCTCAGTATTTGTTGGTGTTGCAGTGTTTTTATATGTGTTCTCAACTTCAAATACTGCTGTGCCAACTCTGTGCCAACCAAAGAGCCAATAAATGATCACCGAACAAAAAGAACAGAGGAATCTAACACTCTCAAGGTAGAAACAATCAGCCTGGAAACTTGACTTGTGATCGCGACATCTTATGTAGCAGTGAATCTCTGGTTTGATCATATCCTCAGATGTTAATGGTCTAGCTTGAGCTCTGGGTGAAGAATGACTGTAAGGAGAAACAAAACCATCTATACCTGCATAGCTTATATTAATATGCAAAGTAATATCTTCCACATGTTTACATTTATATGGCCTTAATATTTGACTCTCTTCAACATTATAGTTTATTGTCTTAATTAACCTGAATTTAAAGCTTTTGCTTGGAAAGATAAAAGTTGCAAATAATGTTATTGTTCATTTTCAGACACTTACAAAAACTCATTTACCTTAAAAACCAAGCTGTTCTATTTTTGAACAGAGAGTATCAAACAACCCTTTACTTCCCAAGACTCTTAGAAACCTTTACGTCAATACTCTCACCTTGCTATTCCCACTACTCCTCAACTATTATATTATTATCCTTAACCAATCCTAATCAAGTCTGCAAATTAAATGACAACCTATCTTAAACAAGAATCCACATCTCATAATGGTCCTAACTTTGTCTTCCACACTCCAAGACACTACCGAGACTTTATCAAGTCAGTACTGTCCCTTACCTTGAAAGAATAATCTCAGCTTTGCCTTACCAACAGGTTGTAGTTCAGGGAACTAGCATTTAATGGTCTTTTATTGTACTTGTTTTCTGGTTTTAGTGAGACATTTTTAAGGTGGGTGGAGGGGTGGCAGTAAACATCAGATTATGCAGGATTGTGCACAAGGTCCAGCCTTAACACATTTGTACCAATCATTATCTAAGCCTTCCATCTGATTTCCACTCCCTCAGGTGTCTTTATATTTTCCTTTATCAGAAAGAGCTTCCACCACCCTCTTCTAGCTATCCCTTTACCCTGATTTATTATTCCTCATAGCCTTTATCACTCTCTGAGATATGTATTTAATTTCTGATTCTTACCAATAAAATGTAAAGTCCAAACTTGTCTGTTTATTTACTACTATAATTCTAGCGTGTAGTATAGGGTCTGATGCCAAGTTACAGTTTTAGCAGGATGAATGAACGCAAAAATGAATTCTGTGGTAAGTGCGAAATAAGGAAATGGGTACAATGCATAGAAATAATTATTACTATGGAGTAGTAGTTGAACAGAGGGAGGCAGGAAAAAGGATGGTATATTGAGAGAGAGAGATTTAAGGATGAAGGAAGTTTTTAAGAATGAGAAACAAATTCTCATGGAAACCAAGCAATGAGGATAACAACAACAATGGGAAACCAATAACGAGGCAATGAATGGAGTGACACCACTGAGAGTGCTGAAGCATATGGAGTCCAGAACATGGATGAAAAATTTGATTCCAACAGGAGAAATAACTTATGGAAGAGTCTAAGGGAATGACAGGTACAGAAGAAAGTAACAGGTACAGAAGCAAATAGTAACCAAAATGGTTTGCCATATAACTTGTAATCTCTTTGAAAAATAATTTAGATTAATCGGAGAGCTCAACAAATGTTTGTAATAGATACTATTTTCTCTTATAAAGTTGGAAGTGAGGTCATTTGCTGTAATTAAGTGGGCATGGTGGTAGGATAGGGGGATCAAAGACAGCAGAGATATTTTGAAACAGAAAACTTGATGAGCAAGAGAGGAAACTAATTAGGGACATTTTGGAAGATACTGAAAGGCATTGGGAAACTACGTGAGTTTGGAGACCACAAATTTTCAGTGTTCTACTTAGTTGTTTGATTTCTCTCCAGCACTGATCAACAGGAAAGGTATAGGAATAAAGTAGAGGGGCAGAGTGAAAAATAATCATCATAATCATGCTTGTTTTTAATAAATTATTATGCTGCATGTTCATTTATATTAAACATGTCTTATTCTATTGATGCTAATTAAATTATTTAAGTCAGATGTGCTACCTACAGGAAGTCTAACGTCTTTAAATATAGGGGATTTTAACCATCAGTACACTCTAAAGTTTTAGTTGGACCTGAATCTTAATGCTAGTTTAACTTTTACTATTGGAGTATTAGTGATTCTTAACTTCATTTTTGAAGGAAAACGGAGAGGGCTTGAATCCTAAAGCATTTAGAAAACTCTGCTTAGTCTTCAACATAGATCATCAACAAAAAAGTTTCTAGTTCAGTTATGATCATTTATCTTGTTAATGAAATCAGAGAATTTTTAAAAGTCAGATTTAAATCATTCTTGTTATATTCACTTCCTTCCAAAGACTAAAGTTGATAAATATGAGGAAACACATGTGCCCTTCAGCAAAAGTTCAGCATCAGGTTTCTACACACATACACACACATATACACACACAAATACACACATAACTTGCATTTTAATGGAGTAGAAAATAAAGTTTAAGAAATGGATACATTAGAGTCATTGTGAAAGTTAGGTGAGTGTGACAGGTCTACACATATAAGTTTATAACCATTAGATTACTTTGGTTTCTAAAATAGTGTTCTTAGTGAGCTTAATTCAAGTGCTTAAAGGAGAATTTCAAAATTAGACTTTTGGCTCCCATTAGATGTGATTCACTGTTTCTGCTTACCTATTTTACAGGTTCTACTATAACACTTGCAACTTTACTTTTTACTCCATTAGTTTATGAATTCTTGGAGAAGGGACCAGTTCTCTTCATATTTACATAATCAGTGCCTAGGATATGGCTAGCACAATTAGGCGTCAATAAATATTTTCATTTAGGAGTTGGATTAAGGAAAGAAAATTACAGAGATCGAATTATAGGCAGAAAATTTTTCTAATAAAGATGCACTTTGTATGCAAAGCTAACTAGGCATAGCACCTGACAGTTTTAAGTGCCAGTTACTTAGAGTTGAAGCATTTCTAAGAGGGCTTACAAAATACATTGTAAAGCATTTAGTTATTACCAAACAGTTTGGAGTTGTTTACTGAGAAAGCACTGCTGATATTACAGCGAAATTAAGCAATTATCAAAAAAATACAAAATACAAAAGGAGAAAGAGATGACATCTCATTATTATAAGTAGTCGCTACACCAAAAATTGTCCTGATCAAGATAACTGAGAAATATATATATGAATTTTGAAAATTGGCAATTTAATTATAACACTGACAGAGATCAGAATAAACATTTTTCATTTAAAATTTATTCTTATTTATATATACAGTTAAACACACAAATTGGAAATTATTATGTATCGATTAGCTTTTTATAGTGGAAATGATCAATTAGCTTTTAGGGTTATGTAGGAATAAGAAATCATTTTTAAATGGTAAGGCTGTAAACCGCAGTATCCAATTGAGGTCCCTTATATTTGAAAATGGTTAACAGCAGGCTAATTGTCCTCTCGCACATTGCAAATATTTTGTGATTGCAGAAATGTTATTTTTAACAAACATTTATTGAGCATGAACATTTGAGGTGCCACATAGAACAGAATTATGGAGGCTGTCTTCGTAATATCTCAGATTTATTCTTCTAAAACAGAAATTATGCAGATTTATGCAGATAAATAAAGCTTATGCTTAGGATTCAAATGGATGTGAGTCTATGTTACTAAGTAAACTAACTTTTCTTTCACAATAACTCCGCGTAAGTCTTAAGGATATTGCCTCTTTTCTAGTGAAAACGTTATGAGGTTTAGTCATTTTGTAGTCTCCCTCATAAGCTTTACTCTATCATCCCTATTCTATTATCAGGTATGCCATCCCAGATATAAAATAAATTCCCATAGTTGAGGAGATTCAATGAGATGAGAAATGTATTGACATTAAAACTAGTTTGAGTTAATGTGCAGCAATAATATTTCTAAGTGTTACAGCAAACGATTGAAGAAGCAAAGTAATTTCTTTTTCAATAATCTGTATTAAGTCAGGTCTCATCACTTTTCAAAACTGTTTTGCTAAATTTGAAAAGTTATATAGATGTGAAAAGTGTAGGTACTAGTAAATGGATGAGATACATTGAGAAACTGGAATTCTGCTTCAAAATTAGAATAATGTAAGTATTGCAAAATTGAAAATGGAACCCTTTCATATATTTGGATATTTCTAAAAGGCATTATGGAGACATGTTCATCCTAAGCAGACCATGAGCCTGACACATGGCAGGGTGTATCTGATAGCAGTGTTTGATACTTACATACATTTTTATATTTGCAAATTATTTCACTTAAAAAATCACAGGTTGAGTAGCTTTCAAATAGTCTGATAAATAGGATATTTTCTAATTTCTAATATTTCCAATTTTCAAAATAGATTGTTAAAACCTAGCTATTGCTGAAAAACATAAACCCTCAATCAAATTTAGGGAGTCTCCCACTTTTTAAAAAATATATATACTTATTTTTTAGAATAGACAATAGTTTTTAGGCTCCAGCAACATTGAGCAGAACCTATAGAGAGTTCCCATAGCCTCCCTTCCCCCACACGTGCAGTTTTCCCCTGCCATCAATATCCACTGGAGTGGTACATTTGTTACAATTGATGAACCTATATTAACACACGGTTATCACCCAAAGTCCATAGTCTACATTAGGGTTCACTCTTGGTGTTGTACATTCTGTGGGTTTTAACAAATGTATAATATCATGTGTCCATCATTATAGTATCACACAGAATATGTTCACTGTCCTAAACATCCCCTATGCTCCAACTACTAGTCTCTCTCTCTCTCCTAACCCCTAGCAACCACTGATCTTTTTACTGTTTCCAAAGTTTTGACCTTTCCAGAATGCCATGTAGTTGGAATCATATAGTATGTAGCCTTTTCAAATTGGCTTCTTTCACTTAGTAATATGCATTTAAATTTCCTCCATGTCCTTTTGTGGCTTGATAGCTCATTTATTTTTATTGCTGAATAATATTACATTGTATGGATATTCCACCATTTATTTATCCACTCACCTACTGAAGGACATCTTAGTTGCTTTGAAGTTTTGGAAATTATGAGCAAAGCTGCTATAAACATATGTGTGTCGGTTTTTGTGTGGACATTGAGTTTTAAATTCTTTTGGGTAAATACCAAGGAGCATGATTGCTGGATTATATGGTAAGAATATGTTTACTTGTGTAAGAAACTGTGCCAATCTGCCTTACAAAGTGGCTGTACCATTTGCATTTCCATGAGCAATGAATGAGAGTTCCTGTTGTTCAAGTATATTCAACTTTGAAAATGAGAAAATCGACATAATATATAATTAATATAATTATATATTTAATAAATTATTATTTTGGATTTCATGATATTTTTAAGCACTCTACTACACACATATAAAAAGAGGCCGTGCAAGTTTATCTTATTATATCAGCCAACATGTTTTGAGTTCTGTGGATGGAGAGCACTGTTTTCCATACCAAAATCACCATTCTTTGATATTGTCTTACATACCTTCTCTAAAGAAAAGTGCATAGTAAATATGAACAGTCATATCTCATTACATTTCATATGCCAATTGCTATTTGCCATGAAAGAAAAATAGAATCAAATCTCAATTACACTGTATATTTTTTCCCCTCAACAGAGACTGTCTATGGATTCAGACCCATCTTTCTGTCATTAGGTCATACAGTTATTAAATGCATGTCATTCTGAGCATTTTGCTAATTGCTTTACACAGGCTATCTTCCTTGATCCTCATACCACCACAATGAAATGGGATTATTATTAAAATTATATGAATGATGAAACTGAGGCATATAGAAAGGTAAAGCAACACACAAATACACTCAAAACACACATAAATATTTTATTCTTTGAAAAGAATAAAATTTTTCTGAAAATGCTGTTTGGTTATTTTAAGTAGGGAGAATAGGCAGGTGTAGTAGTAATGTAGTATATAGAAAAATAAACTAAGGATGAATGTGAAGACAGAATAAGAAATCTGACACTTCCTAGTTCTTTGTACCATGAAATAATTTAATATTGAACCACTTGAATATTTACAAACCGTAAAAACTACCTTATGTGATTATTGTGAGAAAAATTGAAGCACTGAGCATTAAATATTTATTATGACTTATTGAATCAAAATATTTATTTTGTTATTTGTTTAAAACAAAATATTTATTGTTACTATTTCATTTATCCAGTCTTTCAGCATTATTGAGCAGCTACTATGTTGAAGATATTGAACAAACGCTGGAGCTATAGGTGTTAATGTCATAACCACTATCATTGCAGATTTAGAGCCTTGTTTCTCAAAGTGTGGTCCACAGATCATCAGCATTGGCATCACCATCACCTGGAAGCTTGTTATAAATACCGAAATCAATTCCAGACGCATTAAATCAGAATCTGCCGGGCCGCCGTGGCTTAGCGGTTAAGTGCGTGCGCTCCGCTGCTGGTGGCCAGGGTGCGGATCCCGGGCGCGCACCAACGCACTGCTTCTCCGGCCATGCTGAGGCCGCGTCCCACATACAGCAACTAGAAGGATGTGCAGCTATGACATACAACTATTTACTGGGGGTTTGGGGGAAAAAAATAAAATAAATAAAAATTAAAATTAAAAAAAAAATCAGAATATGCATTTTAACAAGTCACCAGGTGTTCAGTATGTGCATTAAACTTGGAGAAGTGTTGCTTTAGAAGATGGATAAACAGTGATGCAAAGCAAGGCCGTCAGTCCTATGATATCTGAAATGTGCTTCTCTAAGAGAAGAGACTGAAAATTACTAATGTATATCATAGCTGCCAGTCCTCAGATATATTTAGACATAGAGAGATATTAGAGTACCCAAAAGAAGTTCCTTAATCAGAGAGGGATGGTCATGAAGGCTTGCCAGGAGGTGATTTTCTTACTGTACCTTGAGGAATATATGTGAGAACCAAGCAAAGGAAACAAGGATGGGGTAGGCTCAAGAATGGAAGAAGTTTATACAGTTGAGGAGGTTGATGTGACAGATGTCAGATGTAAAGGCATATTGATTTTATATCCATACTCAGTATATAAGGATATGTATATACACACACTCTCTATATGGATATATTTAATATATATGGATATTTATATATCCATATCCATGCTAATGTATGTATATATGTATACCAATATACATATATACATATAATATAATATACACTTAATATAGTGTACTAATGGGTATATATGCTGTGGAACAGGTTAACTAATGGACATACACACACATATACACATATACAACACATGTAAGTATTCATATTGTGGTCTGGGATTTTAAATTCATGATAGTGTTTGTGTCTAATAATGCTATTATTGTGGTATGTATACAAATCCATTATATAATTAAGATTTAAGATAAAAATGTAATCTATCTTATTGAATGAAGACTAATAAATGATATGACCATCATTTTAATTAATGTTCCTACTCCTAATGAATACACCAGAGAAAATATTGATGCTTTGGATTGCCTTCGTCATTTTCAAAGAAATATAAACCTCTTAGGTAATTTTAATTTTGTTTCTAATTGGAAATTAAATCATATCACACAGAATTCTTCATAAATTATATTGGGACATAAAAACCAGTGTAGATTCCTTCTATAATTCGTATACTCACAAATGAATAATGTGAATAAATTTTAAAAGCTGAGAAATAATATTGTTGCATTCACTTGATAGACCAAATATAAAGGGTTAAATATTTGAGAAAGAAAATACTTTACTCAAATGTTGTTATTATTACTATATTTCCTCTTATTTAGTGTTCTAATTCTTGACATGTAATGAAAATTCTCATATAAGTTAACTACATAAGAAGATGAATCAAAGATTATTCTACTTGAAACAAGTGAAAATTTGGAATTAAGTTAGGATATACTGTAATAGACAGATATAATAGAATAGTATAAGTTGGCAAGTTGTTTTTGTTTTTAAATTTTTATGTTGAAAGTAAAGATGCTTTTATGAAACAGGGAAACAGAAACAAGAAAATATTTTTTAACTATAAAGTTAATACAGATGTTCTAAGTTAAGACTGTGGATATAACAAACATTGACACTTTTCTCCTCCAACTAAAGAGATATGCTAGATAAAATGTGAAAATAATTAATTAATTATGCACCTGTGCTAAAAATGTCCTTATGGACCAGAAATAGAAAATACTAGAAGCACAGGCTGAAGCTTTATGGAGAGTTGCTTCGTATAGTGAGATACTGGAACTGCCTATTGCATACGCAACTTAGAGGGCCAGGAAGAGAGCACATGAATTGGTATTAGAATACTTCACCCGCCTGCCTGAGTTGGTAGCTGAAGAAGAAAACACGCCTGTGACTGAGGGCAGAAGCATGGCCATGCATAAGTGATTGGGTCGTGGGTTGATCTGCATGTGATTAAAGGCTAACATATCTCTCTGTTGGTTGAGAAATCAAAATTGATTCACTAATGTAAATCTGGTTTAATATCATATCTCTCAGGGATACCATATATATGGAAAAAATATCTTTGAATTAGAAGCTCACAAACAAAAACTACAAGACACATGAGAAAAATTAGTCAAAAGAACCATGAATCAAAATAAGAAATAGGATCAATATAACAATTTGAAGACATTTTAGATAATTATATTTAAATTTTAAAAGAGGTAAAGAAGGAATTAGCATCAGTGATTCAAAAACAGAAGCTTATGAAATAAAACCTGTTGGTTATAAAAACTGAAAATAACCTAAATGACCACCAACAGTACAGTGGATCATAAATTGCGATATATTCAGAGTATTTTCACTATGGAATCCTATACAGTGATGAGATATTATGCAATGCCTGAAATGAAGAAAAGGGAACTCCTGGGGCCCTGATAATATCATGTTTCTTGATTTAGGTGCAGATAATATGAGTTTTTATTTTGGGCAAATTCATCAATCTTTATAATTATAATATGTCCACATTTCTAGAATTATATTATACTTCGATAGTTTTTAAAAATATTTTAAAAATATAGTTAATATTTAGAATAATAATAACATTGGAAATACAAAATGTGGTCACTGTAATTTTAAAGGCAATAAGTGGTCTAGTTGACAGACCTGAGACAACTAAATAAGGAATTAGCAGATTAGTAGTAGACACTTAGAAAGCCCTTATGATATGGCAGGCAATGTTCCAAGCATATTATATACTAACTCTATTTAATCATCACAGCAAACCTCTATTATCCCCTTTTCGCAAATAAATTAAAAGATGCAGTGTGTCCAAAAACACTTGGTAATTTTTAACTGAGTGGTAGATCCTAAATTCTCTCCAAGATATTCTGGTATCAGAGTCCATGCTCTTAATCACAGATCTATACTTATTGTTCTACATTTAGAAGACTGTAACTGGGACATTCACCAAGAACACAGCAAGAGGCATTATGCATTATGCATCTTTTAATTCAACTAATATTCACTGAGTACTTGCAGCGTGCCAACAACTGTTCCAGTCACTTGGGATGAATTAGTGATGGGAAAAAAAGACAAATGTTTCTGTTCTCATGGATCTTATATGGTAATTCGATCAAAAATATGAAAGAGATACAGAAAGACAAAAATTGAATCATCTCTGTTGGGTGAGAATCAAAATTCAGATGCTCCAACAATAATAGCCTAATAGCATTTTCAGAAAAAAGAGAATAGGGAGAATGGTGCAAAGGGAGGCAAAATTCAAAATACATGGGCTGAGAATTTACTAGGACTGATGAAAATCTTAAATTGATAATTGTTAATAAAAAAATTCCTAATAATTTGTTAATGACAAAAATCAGTGAAAGTTTTATGTCTTCATTATCATTTTAGGCTTTTCTCCCTAACATTCTTGCAAATATTTGATAGATTTACTTCTATGAAATTTTTAGTTTTCAGGCCAATTGTGAGTGGTATTATTTTCCAAATGATATCTAATTGTTTATTCATAATGAATGGGAATTATTGAATATTATATATTTTTCTTGTGTCAAGCTATTCTATTAAACTCTTATCAGTTCTAACGTACTACTAATTGGTTCATAGAGTCCCTTGTACTTTCTATATAGACTATCAAAATTCTTAAAGAATAATTTTGTTTCTTTTTCACTTCTATTTTTGCCTATTGCACTAGTAGTATATATATAAGAGATAAGTTTATCATGCTTTTTGGTTACTAAGTATCTTTGAACACATTTTGTTTGGAGAATTTTTTTACCTTATTATTCTCTCTCACCAAGGTACAGACAAATAATTCATTTTCCTAGCATAACTTGTAGCCAGAACTTGGGACATAAGTGATACTCTTTAAATCTGATGTACCTTTCTTGGATATTTAAATATATTGAACCATAATATATATACAATAACATGCATTAATTTAAATATAGAGGTCAATGAATTTAGACGTGTTTAAAACCACATAGCCACCACTCCAATTAAAATAATTTCATTACCCAAAAAGATTCCTTTGCAAGACATTCACCAGACTTCCACTTCAGGCATACAATTATATGCTGACTATTCAAAACAGATTAATTTTTGCCTATTCTAGAAGTTCACAGACATGGAATTACACAGTATGTACTTATTTGTGTCTGGTCTGGTTTCCTTCACTCACGTAATATTTTAGAGATTTAATTATGTTGTTGCATGTATTAGTACATTTCTTCCCCTTGCTGAACAATGTTCGCTGTATAGACATATCACAATCTGTATCACTGCATTGTTTTTTGGACATTTGAGTTGTTTCTAGTGTTTGGCTATTATTAGTGAAGCTCTGTGAACACTTCTGTATAAATCTTTTTTTGGAAATATTTATAAATTTACCTTAGGATTAGAATTTATTTAGCAGTAGATTTGCTTGGTCATGTGGTAAGTATACACTTAACTTTATAAGAAACTGCCAGGGGGTTTTTCAGAGTAATTATAATATTTGACACTCACACCAGCAACCTATGAATTCCAGTAATTTCACATCTTAGTCAAAACTTGATATTGTCTGTCTCCTAACTTTTAGCCATTCTAGCTAACAGAAAATTTAATTGTGGTTTTACTTTCTATTTTCCTGATGACTAAAGATGCTGAGCCTTTCTTCAGTATTTATTGCCAATCTATATATCTTCATTTGTAAAATGTCCATTCCATTTTTTAATTGTTTTTATTTTTTTATGTGGAGAAATAAAATTTCCTTCTATATTCTGAGTATGAGTCTTTTGTCATATATACGTACCAAAAGTATTCTCTCCCAGTCTGTGGCTTGCCTTTATATTTCATTTTGTTTACCAATTTATTGAGATAATTGACATATAAAATTGTATAAGTTTAAAGTGTATGAAATGATAATTTGATATATGTATATATTGTAAAATGATCACCACAATAAGTTTAGTTAACACATCCATCACCTCACATAGTTCCCTTTTTTTTATGGTGAGAGTTTTTAAGATCTACACTCTTAGCAATTTTCAAGTATAAAATACAGTATTGTTAACTACAGTCACCATGCTGTACATTAAATCCACAGAACTTATTCATCTTACAACTGAAAGTTCGTACTTTGACCATTTTCATCCTTTTCCCCATATCCTCACTCCCAGCTACCACAAATCTACAATCTGTTTCTATGATTTTCATCTTTTTAGATTCCACATATAAGAGAGATCATACAGCATTTGTCATTCTCTCTCTTATTTACTTCACTTAGCATAATGTCCTCTTGATTCATCCATGTTATTGCAAATGGCAAGATTTCCTTCTGTTTTATGGCTAAATAATATTCATTATTCTTTATAATATTATATATATATATACAACATTATATTGTACACACACACACACATATACACACACTTTCTTAATCCATTCCAATGGAAACCTATGTTGTTTGCATGTCTTGGCTATTGAAAATAACACTGCAATGAATATTGAGGTGCAGATATCTCCTTGAGATAGTGATTTTATCTCCTTTGAATATACCCAGAAGTGGAATTGCTGGATCATATAGTAGTCCTATTTTAAATTTTTTGAGGAACTCTTCTGATCTGTGAATAAAGGCTATTTTTCCATTTATTTGTGTCTTCGATTATCTTTCATTAAATATCTTATGGTTTTGAATGTACACATCTTTAACCTCCTTGGCTAAATTTACTTCTAAATATTTTATTGTTTTTGATGCTATTGTAAATGGGGATTTTTTTCTTTCTTTTTCAGATAGTTCATTATTAGTGTATAGAAATGCAACTGATTTCTGTATATGTTAATTGTGTATCCTACAACTTTATCAAACTAGTTCAAGTTATTTTCTAATAATAGAATTATTGTCCAACTTATTTGGCTAAAGGATTGTTTACAAGTGTGTTTTAAATTATCTTATTTGATGATTTTCTACATATCTTTCAAGTATCTAATTCTAATTTAACCTTGTTGAGTTAAAGGATATAGCCTTATAATTTTAGTCATTTGAAATGTATAAAGACTTGTTTTGTGATCCATTCTATGGTTTTAGAGAATATTCCATGTCGTGTCCTGTTTTCTACTTTGAATAATATTAATATCAATATATCCACTCGACTTCTTTTGATTAGTGATTGCGTGTATGTGCATGTACTTAAAGATTAGTGTTTTTGTGGCATTTTCTCCCATTCTTTTATGGTTAATCTTAATCTATAAAGACTATGTTTTATAGGCAGTAAGCAGTGAATCTTCTTTAAGTCTAAAATAGCCTTCCTTTTAATTAATGTGTTTCATTTACTAACATTTGATGTATTATCGATATGGTTGGGTTTAAGTTAAAAATCTTCTCTGTATTTTTTTACTGTTTTCATCTAGTTTTTTTCTTTTTTATCTTCTATTCTTGCCTTCTTTTGGTTTGAGTATTTTTTAGTATTCCATCTTATCTCCTCTTCAACTTATTAGTTGTGCCTCGCTGTTTTTTATATTTTCATAATTAATTTTCTAAGAAGTATAGTATGTAGCTATAATTTAACAGTGTAATTTTAAATAATTTTTATATAACTTCACATATAATGAAAAACTAACATAGTATAGTTTATTTTTACTTCACAAATCAATTGTGCTCTTATATCATACCTTTTACTTCTACTTGTTTTAATTTTATAATTCATTATTATTAGTTTTGCATTAAAAATTCAAATAGGTTTTACAGATAAAGAAATTAGAATATAACCTTTATACTTATCTACACATTTACCATTTCCATCATTCTTTAATCCTTTGTGTAGATGTAAGTTTTAATCTGGTATCATTTTCCTTCTATTTGCAGGAGTTCCTATGAAATTTCATTCAGCATGTTGTCTGCTAATAAATTCCTTCACCTTTTTTTAAGTATCCTTATTTCATCTTTATTTTATTTGTCAAAATTTGTGGTATGCCAGCAAAAGCAGTGCTTACAGGGAAATTTGTAGCATTACATGCATATGTTACAGTAAAAGATTTAGTCACTAATCAAATGTTACACCTTGAGGAACTAGAGAAAGAAGAGTAATTTAAGCTGAAAACAAGCAGAAGAAAATTAAAGAATAAAAATTAGAGCAGAAATCAATGAAATTGAGAACAAGAAAACAATAGTAAAAAAACAATAAAACCAAAAGCCGCTTCTTTACAAAGATCAATGAAATTGATATAGTTATTGCTAACTGAACAACAAAAAAACAAGAGTCCATAATTTAAAGATTTCAGAAATGAAAGAGAGATCATGACCACTGACCCTACAGATATTAAAATTATAATAAAGGAATATTGTGAAAAATTCCATGACCACAAACTTAAAAACTTAAATGACATAGAAAAATTCCTTGAATGACATTAAAAGAAAAAAGTCACACAGGAGAAGTAATCTTTTTAGGCTTCTTTCTATTAAAATAATAGAACTAATTATTAATAATCCAGCAAAAAATAAATCACTAGGCCAGATGGCCTTGCTGTTAATTTCTAACTTTTAAGGAAACTTTTCTAATTTTAAGGAAGAAATTATACCAGTACTCTGATATCTCTCCCAGAAAATAGAAGCACAGGGAACATTTCCTAACCCATTCTATGAGCCCAGAATTACCTTAATGCAAAAAAAAAGTTAAAGGGATTACAAGAAGGGAAACTACAGACCAATATTGATCATGAATATAGATGCAAAATAATATATATTAGCACATCAAATATAAAAATATATAAAAAGAATTAAACACCATGACCAAGTGATATGTATTCCAGGTAGGCAAGTCTGATTCAACATTGAAAAATCAATGTTATCTACCACATCAAAAAGAAAACAAAAAAAAATCATATGGTCATATCAGTTGATGCAGCAAAATCATTTGACATAATCCAACACTCATTCATAAGAAAAACTTTCAGCCACACAGAATAGAGGGAAACTTACTCAGCTTCATAAAGAACATCTACAAAAATCCTACAGGTAACATCATACTCAAAGATGAGATTTGAACACTTTCCCCCTAAGGTTATGAACAAGGCATGGATATCCTCTCTCAACACTTCTGTTCAACACTTTACTGGAATTCCTAGATAGTGAAATAAGACAATAAAAGAAAAAAATTATATAGATTGGGAAGAAGAAATACAACTGTTCTTGTTCACAAATGACACGATTGTCTAGGTAGAAAATTCCAAAGAATTAACAAAAAACCTCCTGAAATTGATAAGTGACTACAGCAAAGTCACAAATACATAGTTAATATACAAAAGTTAATTGCTTTCCTATTCGACAGCAATGAACAACTGGAATTTGAAATGTAAAAATGTAATACCATTTACAATAGTACCAAAATTTAAAAACTCCAACTACAAATCTAACAAAATATGTACAGGATCTATATGCAGAAAATTACAAAACTCTGATTAAAGAAATCAAAAAATAACTAAATGGATTTTTCTATGTTCATAGATTGGACAGTTCAACATTTTTATGATGTTAACTTTTCCCAACTTGATCTATAGGTTCAATGATATAATCAAAATTCCAGCCAGCTATTTTGTAGATATTGACAAATTGGTGCTAACAGTTGCATAGAAAAGGAAAAGACCTAGAATAGCCAACAAAATACTGAAGAAGAACAAAGTCGGAGGACTCACATTACCCAATTGCAAGACTTAATATAAAGCCACAGTAATCAGGACACCATGTTCTTGGGGAATAAACAGACATATAGCTCAACAAAACAGAATAATAAGCCCCAAAATAGAACCATGCAAATATAATTAACTGATCTTTTACAAAGGAGCAAATTCAGTGGAGAAAGGGTGGTGTTTTCAACAAATAGTGCTGAAAGACTGGATAACCACATTTAAAAAAATTAATCTAGACACAGAACCTATAACTTTCACAAAAATTAACTCAAAATGGATCATAGATCTAAATGTAAGGTGCAAAACTATAAGACTCCTACAAGATAATATAGAAGAAAATCGAGATGACTTTGGGTTTGGCAATGACTTTTTAGATACAATACCAAAAGTGTGATTCATAAAAGAAATAACTGATAAAATACACCTCATTAAAATTAAAAACTGCTCAGTGAAAGACACTGTCAACAGAATGAGAAGACAAGCCACAGAATGGGAGAAAATATTTTGAAAAGACATATCTGATACAGGACTGTTATCCAAAATATGCAAAGAACTCTTAAAACTAAACAATAAGAAAAAAACTACCCAATTAAAAGATGGGCAAAATATATGAACAGACACTTCACTAAAGAAGATATATAAATGACACATAAGCATATGAAACAATGCTTAAATTCACTTGATCCCAGCCAATTAAAAATTAAAACATCAAGTAGATATCACTACACACTTATTAAAATGAAAAAAATCCAAGTACCTGGCAATACCAATTGCTAGCAAGGATGCAGAGCAACAGGAACTTTCTTTCATTGCTGGTGGGAATACAAATGTTATTGCCACCTTGGATGATAGTTTGGCACTTTTTACAGGCTAAACATAATCTTACCATATTATCCCACAAGTGTGCTTCTTGGTATTTACTCAACTAATTTGAAAAAGGAAGAAATGTTCATAATTTATTCATACAGCTTTATTCATATTGCTAAAACTTGGAAGCAACCAAGATGTGCATCAATAGGTGAATGGATTAACAAACTGGGATACATCCATATAATGAAACAGTATTATTAAAAGAAGTGAGCTACCAAGACATGAAAAGAAATAGATGAAACTTTAATGTACATCGCTAAGTGAAAGCAGCCAGTCTGAAAATTTCCATGCCAAATGATTCAAATCATATGACATTCTAGAAAAGGCAGATTTTAAAGACACTAAAAAAATCAGTTGTTGCTAAAGATTTCAAGGGAGAGGAGGAGGGCTAAATAAACGAAGTAGAGGAGATTTTTTAGGCAGTGAAACTACTCCTTATAATACTATAATGGTGGACACATGACATTGTCCATGTAACAAAACCCATAGAACTTTTACAGAGCAATGGGTGAACCTGAATGTATAATTAAAAAATAATAATAATTTATTTAGTTGGGGGATCCAAGGATGGAATGTCAACTGTAACAAAGAATCTAACTATATTACTAATGTATGAAACAGGTTTACTGAAGAAAGTGAAGGGAAAGGTATTACCCTAAGTAATCTTGCAAATGAGTGGAGTCAGTAAAAACAAATTCAGAAGAAATGAATATAATAACTGTACTCTAGCTGATAAAGCTTCCCTCCTCTCAACATGAAGGCACACGTTAACAATTCTGATACTGCTATACATGTAAACTAGAATTGATCAATTAAGTAAACGGTGGGTGATGGGAGCCTGGCTTCTCATTCTTGGAGTGGGAGTTTACAAATAAGCAAGAGAGTAAGTCAGAATAATACATGTGATAATGGATTACATTCAGAGATATCAATATGAACTCATGGTTAGCTTAATATAGACACAGATGGTCAGATATAGAAATATTTACCTATGTGTGCATATAAACTGGTTAAGACACACACACATATTTCCTTGCTCTGTCAGCTGAGAAGGCCTAGAAGCAATGACATCTCAGTAGCAATGAGCACATCTAGCACCTAGACCTTGGTTTTTAATACCATTCTCCCATAAAAGGAAGCAAGATTCCTTGGGAAAAAATAGCTGATTCTGAGACTGGGGCAGAAAATATACAAGAGGAGTCTGGAATATCTTATCTCCAAACTTATCAAGTTATATACATTAAATAGGCACAGATTTTTATGTCAATCATACCTTAATAAAATTTTTTTTAAAAATAATAAAGTAGTATTAGATTATAACTCCAAGTATAAAATAAAAATCCATGAGTCCACACTAATATAAATGATTGAATAAGTAAGTAAAGGGAGGAAGAGACAAATTTCCCATGCAGAAGAATTCTAAATAATTTATGTAGATACACACTCAAGGAGGTGGAGCAGAACTCTCCCCTTTTTAAATCTGCACTGTACATAGTGACTTCTTTACAAAGAATACAGTATGGAAAGGGGGGCAAACAACATTACAGGGGAGAAAACTGACAAACACTACCTCTGCCATGTGATTAATACCAACATCCACAGCAAATGAGCATGTGATAATATATACCCTTGATACGATGTGATGGAAATGGGACTTTATCTGAGGTCTTTCTCCCTGAAACTCATGATCATATTTTAACCATGAAGAAAACATCAGACAAATCCCAATTGAGGGAAATTCTGCAAACTATCTGACCAGTAGTGCTGAGAATGATCAAGGTTATCAAAAACGAGGAAAGTCTAAGAAACTGTCATAGCCAAGAGGAGCCAAAGAAAACATGACACCACAATACATTGTGAAATCCTGGATGGAATCTTGGAACAGGAAAAGGAAAATAGGTAAAAACTAAGAAAATCTGAATAAAGTATGTGCTTTAGTTAATAATAGTGAATCAATATTTATTCATTGGTTCATTCATTTTAACAAATATGCCATATTAATATTAGATGTTAGTAGTAGGGAAAACTGAGTGCAGGGTATATGAGAATTCTCTGAATTATCTCCACAAGTTTTCTGTACATCTTAAACCATTCTAAACAATAAATTTTATTTAAAAAATATAATTTTGTTTAAGTCATATTTAGGCATTTAAATAATGCTTAAATTGGTCATCTCCAGATGATTAAATCATGGACTTTTGTATTTTTGACATTGAGAATTTGTTTTTAATATTCAAAAGATTTACTATACCTACAGAAAGATCGATATTCAAGCCAAAGAAGAAAAGACTAACATTATATGTATGAGTGTGTGTTTGTAGACACATACAAAATTTATAGACACAATTCCTTATTTATACACATTACATATAATTATCTATGTGTGCATATTTGTGTGTACACACACATATTGATCTTTATTTTGTAAATACAAGGGCATACTATTAATATTTATTCATTATGTCCAGTCAAGAAATAATTACTTGTAATTTTAGAGAAAAAATTAAGAACATTCCTAAATAATAAATTCTATTAATATTTAAATTTAAAATGAATTTCAATAAATATACTGATATTAAACTAATTAAAACTAAGTAGCACATTTGAACTAATGTTTGCTTTTATCCACTGCACTCTCCTTTATGACAAGTTTTGTGATAATAATGACTGAAAATTTGATTATATATTTTATTTTATAATTACTTATAAAAACTATTTCCATTGTAATTATCTCCAAATTTTAACTGATTAAACCTAGAATTAATGTGGAGGAGCTAGAAACAGTTGGAGACATTCCAACTTTATCAAAACATTTTTATAATTTTATCAGTATAATTAAAATAATTAGAAATAAAAACAAATATTCCTTATTTGGCTTCATATAAGTTTCTGAAATTCTACTCTACTGTATATAAAATATTTCTTGGATGCCTTTTTTATATATTAAATAATGATAACTTAATCAAAAGGCATTTGTAATTTTTCAAAAGAGAGGTCTATAGTAAAAGAAAAATATAAACCTCTGTTCTATACCTCAAAAGATAGTCATCATATAGCTAAATTATTGGAACCTAAATTATCACTGCATTAGAAATCAGAATTTGTTTCTTTCAATTGTAGGTTCCATTTTTCTTTTTATGTAGAGAGCATATGCCCCCATTTTATTAAATAACTTCTAAATGGGGGAGAAGGGAATCTCACTATTTTAAGTAGTCAATGTAAGAGATCACATTAAAATATTAAAGGATGTTTAACACATTATTTACCAAAGATTTCTCAGTAACTGAGATATTTACTATAATTAATGGCTTTCAAAGTAAATCTGAATATTTTACTGTGGTGAAATGTTCTCAAGTTTGATAAGAAAAACAATGAATAGTAAGGACATTGTACCAGACTTCTTGGAATCTTCATTTTGCTATGGATGAATCTAGATTTTGTGTTGATTTCTTTCTCTGTTGAGATGGATAAACCAGTTCTACAATACTAGACTTCACTTGAATCATTACCACAAGTAATGTCAAATTTTAGCAAGTAATAAAAAAACCATTATATTGCTCTTATTTACTCTTTTCTGTTTAGCATAGATATTCATTTCCTTACCAAAAAATAAAGGAGGGAGGATCTAGCTATTAAGATAAAAAACTTGGGTTTTGGTTCGAGATGGCAATGTAGGAGGATCCTGAACTTACCTCCTCCCATGGACTCACCAAATCTGCAGCTACATATGAAACAACTTCCTCTGGAAAAAACCTAAACCTGGCTGAGTGACTCCTACATGTCGGGCAAATGAGATAAGATCCACATCAAAGCTGGTATAAGAGGCTGGGACACAATCTCACCATAAAACCCATCCCCAGCACAGTGACCCCAATCGGGAAGGAACTCAAAATCCAGAGCCTCACCTTGAGGAGCAAAGAGTTTGAACCCCACATAGGGCACTGCAACTTTTAAGACCTGCACCTGAGAGATGAGTCCCAAAAACTTTGAGCTTTGAAAAACGATGAGGCTCACATCCATGAGACCCACAAGACTACATAGCAAACTGAGAAACAGCACATGAGAACTCATGTGCAGACTTACCCACCCCAGGGCTCAGCACAGAGGCAGTTTACAGAGAAAAGCCCAGATTTTATCTGAAAGAGCTAATCTTAAAACATCAGCCTGAGGGCCAGGCATCTAATTTAACACACATCTAGGGGTCTGTTGGCTGGCAGGCACCATCTTAGTATTCTCCCTCTGCCTCCTTCCAGCCATTGAGTGCTATCTTTTTTTTTCTTCCCCTGATGGGTACCATCTATATACTCTCCCTCTGCCACACTCCTGAGTGCCAGTATTTCCTAGAGGGGAGTTTTTACATGCATCTGCCACCCCAGTTTTCACGTCTGGTGTTTCAGTTTTTGTGGCTGCCACCAGGGAATGCCCCTTGATTGCCTGGCTCTGGTGGCCAGGAAGGTTTACATTCCTGGGTCCGATGGGACTGTAGCAATCGGAGAGAGAGTTCTTGGCAGGCTACCATTCTCAGGGCACTGCTCAGACAGCACACTGAAACACACCCCCAATCTTTCTATGAAAGAGGCCTATTTGCTTGTCTTGCAGCTTCAGACTGAGGGGTAGACTCAGGTTTGGTGCACATTTAGAGGCCTATAAAGGTACTCTCAGGAAATGTGGGCCAGTGGATGCCATCATGGGGCTGTCCCTTGGCCTGACTATAGCTCACCAGTATCTCCCAGACAGGAGCATATACACTTATCTGGAGCCCTGATTTTTGTGACTGCCACCCAGAGGACACCTCCAAATTGCCTGGCTGTGGTAGCCAGTGGGGCTTACCTTTGTGGTCCCACAGGACTGTATATATTTGTATATATTAAAAGCTGCCACCTGAGGGTCTGGCATCCAGACAGCCTGAATCTAAGAACCGACTAAGATCCTCTCCTTTGGGACACTGACAGGTCTTGGCACATCTTCAATTACTGGGAGCCATTAAAAGGAAAACAGGCTTCTTGGACAATCACAAAGGTTTAAAAGACAACAAAGAGCAAAAGCAAGGTTGAACGATAAGGTTCATCTCCTACATGAGGCCACTCCTTCAAGATTGGGAGAGGTGGCTATTTATCTGATAGAGTCCAACACAGAGAGTCAAGGAAAATGAAAAAATGAGGTATATGTTTCAAACAAAAGAACAAGATAAAACCTCAGAAAAAAACCTTAAAGAAACATAGATAAGTAATTTACCTGATAAAAAGTTCAAAGTAATGGTCATAATGATGCTCACCGAACTCAGGAGAAGAATGGATAAACACAGTGAGAACTTCAACAAAGAGACAGAAAAATATAAGAAAGTACCAAGTAGAAGTCACAGGGCTAAAGAATACAATAACTGAACTAAAAAGTGCTCCAAGGGGTTCAATAGCAGACTAGATAAAGCAGAAGAAAAGGTAATTGAACTCAATGATAGGGCAGTGAAACTCACCCAATCAGAGTAGCAATGAGAATAAAATAAATTTAAAAAGTGAAGACAGCTTAAGGGACTTATGGAACAGCATCAAACAGACTAACCTTCACATTATAGAGATCCAAGAAGGAGAAAAGAAAGAGAAAGGGCAGAAAACTTATTTGAAGAAATGATGGCTGAAAAATTCCCTAATCTGAGGAAAGAAACAGACATCCAGATTCAGGAAACCTAGAAAGTTCCAAATACAAGGAACCCAAAGAGACTTACACCAATACACAGTATAATGAAAGTGTCAAAAGTTGAAGAAAAGAAGAAAATCTTAAAAGCAAGAGAAAAATAACTTGTTACATACAGGGAACCCCCATGAGACCATTAGCAGATTTTTCAGCAGAAACTTTGCAGGCCAGAAGGGAGTAGTATGAAAGAAAAACTTCAAACCAAGAATAGTCTACCCAGAAAAATTATTATTCAGAGTCAAAGGAGAGATAAAGAGTTTCCCAGAGAAGCAAAAGTTAAAGGAGTTCTGCATCACTAAGCTGGCCTCACAAAAATGTTAAGCTGAAAAGAAAAGGTACTCATTAGTAACAAGAAAACATAAGAAAGCATTAATCTCACTGGTAAAGCTAAATATACAGTAAAGGCAGTGGATTAATCACTTATAAAGCTAGTATGAAGGTTAAAAGACAAAAGTAGTAAAAATAACTACGATTACAATAATTAGTCAAAAGATACACGAGATAAAAAGATGTAAACTCTAACATCAAAAACAAAATGTAAAGGAAGGAGAATAAAATTGTAGAGCTTTAGAAAGCATTCAAACTTAAGTCATCAATTTAAAATAGACTATCACATATATAAGCTATTATATATAAGGTTTATGGTAACCACAAAACAAAAACCTATATATAGTAGATACACAACAGATAAAGAGAAAGGACTCTAAGAATATCACTAAAGAAATTCATCAAACTACAAAGAAAGAGAGCAAGAGAAAACAAAAGGAATAGAGAAGAACTACAAAAAAGCCAGAAAACAATTAATAAAATGGCAATAAGTGCATACCTATCAATGATTACTTTAAATGTGAATGGACTAAATTCTCTAATCAAAAGACAGAGTGGCTCAATGGATTAAAAAAACAAGACCCATCAATATGCTGCCAACAAGAGACCCACTTCAGATGTAAGGACACACAGATTGAAAGCAAAGGGATGGAAAAAGATATGCCATGCATATGGAAACCGAAAGAAAGGAGAGGTAGCTATATTTTTATCAGACAAAATAGTCTTCAAAACAAAGTCTCTAATAAGAGACAAATAAGGACATTACATAATGATAAAGGGGTCAATCCAACAAGAGGATATAACATTTGTAAATAGTTACGCACCTAACATAGGAGCACCTAAACATATAAAGCAAATATTAACAGACCTAAAGGGAGAAATAGACAGCAATACAATAATAGTACGGTATTTTAATACCCGAGTTACATCAATGAATAGATCATCTAGACAGAAAATCAATAAGGAAAACATCAGCCTTAAAACAAGCTTAAGGTATATACGGAACATTTCTTCTTCCTAAACTTGAGAAAAGCTTTTAATATTTCACCACTAATGCTTATGTTAGACATTTTTTGTTTCCATAGATACTTTTCATCAGATTCAGAGAGTCTACTTTTCTCACAATATATAGTATAACTTGTCTAAAGGTGATATCAAAATATTTCAGGAAAGACAATGCAAGACAATCATAATTGCAAAAGAAAATTCTGTCTTATTTAAACTGTCCTAGTTGATAACATTCTACTTGCCATTCCCTATTTTTTTAAAAAGCATTTAAACATGACTCAGGGAAATTTTAATACATGGTATTCATCTCTTTCATGAAGCCAGATCCATATTTGGTCCTGCCTTAAGATCTCAGCAACAAGATCCATAATATTGAGTTCTGAAATTTAATAGTCCCATTTCTTTTCCTTCTTCAGGTACGCCACTTTCCCTGTGGGGTAAAGTGTCCAGAGAGCCAAGGGGATGTTCTCACGGGCTTTTATCAGCTGGTAAAATTAGTGTTATCTAGGTAAGTCAAAGCCTATAAGTTCTCTGTTCTGATTGATATCTGGGAGGATCTATTCATTTAATCCAAAATCCCACATTGTTTTATTCTGATCTTATTCCCTAAGCCTCAAAATCAAGCCTTCTAAAGGTTATTCTCCCACTGTTTGGTTGGCTTTTCTCTAATTCTGATAATACTTGACCAGTTAGCTGGCTGATATTTGTATAAAATTTATATAATTTTTCACAGCATTTAGGCTAATGTCAGACCTTAAATTTCCCTTCTGATGTCATTATTTCTCTTTTGGAGAGCTATGGTCTACTTGTAAAGAATTCAGGACAGTACACTCATGAGTTCCTTGCTGATCTATAGACATTGCTATATTGTGTCATTTTGTTTAATTATATGCAATGGAATAGTTAAATATGGTGAGTTACCATGGCATTGTTTGTCATTAAATTTTTATTCTCAGTATTTTCCTATTATTGTATGATGTTCTTTTGATTGTTCTTTCTTTTTAGCTTTCAACAAGTCCCCTTTGGTGGGTTGTCTTCTGCGTATTGTAACTGTCTCCATATTCTAGTTTTATCTCGAACTTCATTTGTTCCATCAGGAAATACATTTGGGAGTTTGATTTCGAATGTACTTAAATGTATAAGTCACCACCTACCTCAAGTTTCTCTGAATAAGTATGTCTACTTATCCTTTCTTTTAGGTTACTTATATATAATGTGGGTATGGCAGTATTAAGGAGAACGGTGAGAATTTGATTGATTTGAAGGTAAGAATGAGTCCTGACAGTGAAGAAACATACCAAGTAATGAACTAGAATAGTAAGCACAATCTTATACACAGTGTTGTGAAACTGAAGAATATAAATAAGTCTTTACAACAGCAGTCATTGAAGAATATATTGCAACCAACTTAATAATAGTGCTTCTAACATGAGACTTCTCACCACACTCCATAGTGTCCATAAAACTGTTAAGTAATATCTTCAACATGTTGAGGGTAAACAACTGTCAAACTAGAATTATATGTCCTGCTAATAAATCATTAGAGAGTGAGGGTAAAATGACAAAGTGTTCAAACACAGAAAAACAGTATTAATCATGGCTCATTATTTCAGGAAAGAAAAAAACACTAATGTACTGCAATAAGATGGAAATTAAATCCAGAATAAAATAGTAGGTAGTAATTAGTGAGAGTGAACAGAGAAATTGGTAAACATGTTGGTAATTCAATATAATGATTGACAGTTATTGCTATTAATAATAATTTTATTATTACTTTGAGTGATTGCATTGTGGTGAGTAAATACAAATTCAAATGAAAACAAAAAATGACTGATTTTCTTCTTACTCCTACTTCCAATTTTTTCGTGCTTTACTTTACATAGTATATAGGAAAATCTTATATATAAAGGAAGCAGCTTTGTTTTTTTGTTTTTTTTTCCTTCTTCTGAAAAGGTGAGGGTTATATGCTTACAGCATACGTTGAAGCAATGTGATTAATACAGAGCTTTCTGAAAACTTACTTTAAGATAAATTTAAGATGTGTTCAGTAACTTGAAAAACAAAGGATGAGGATTGTAGTCCTTATTTACAATTAAATAAAATCCTCCAGAAAGGTAAGAAGGCTGTGGTGTATTAATAATAAAAAAGTAAACATATTTGATATATTTTTTATTGATATGAGTGTGTTATAAGAGTAAAGGAGTTGAGAAGTCTGATAAATTGTAGCTTAGAATACTGTACATAGCACACACTCATTCTGGCTACACTTCAGTGGATGAGTGAAGAAATTAATAGCAATATAATTTTTGAAATATAAAATTGTAGATATATGATAGGAGCTAGGCCAAATGTGCTGAAATGGAAAAATCTTTTTCCTCTAGAACTATTAAACTACCACCAAGACTAATAACAGCCTTCTCACTCTATCCTCTACTGTGCATTCATCTTGTCCTTGAGAGATAAACTTTATAAAATGAAAACTCAATGCATTTCCATTTGATTTATGGATAGCTTTGTATAGCAGATGTGGCTTGTTTTGCTGATACAGTTACCTATCTACCAGATATTTAACTAAACTTTCATCTGATACTCTGTGTCAAAAGAGGTTCCAAAGAATCTGTCAGATACTAGCATCTGAAGTCTCTAATAAAATGGCCAAGCAGAGATATAAGGAATCAATTCCCTGAGAGCTTTGCAGTTTAAGCCCTAAGATATTCAATAAAGCACAATTATATAGATACTCACTAGTCAATTTACCTAATCTACAATTTTTTCTCTGAAATGATTCAGCATGTTTGGTCTCTTTACTCTGTCTCATAGAATTACTTAATAATAATAATAATGTATTATAACTTACTTTTACTGCCATTATAGTGATTTCCTAGTACATTTTTAATCTGTATTAGGTACTTCCTTCTATTTTGTTAGAGATTTTACAAAGGCATTTGGCTAGGTGTAGAGTCAAAAATATCTTGTTAATAGTAAGAGTATTTGGAGGGGCTCAAATTAATAGCCTTGTTTTTCCACATTGGGTGAAAGTGAATAAAACCACAAGAAAAAAGATACTACTCCAATAAAAAAGTATATCATAAATATTTTATGCCAACTTTGATTCTAAATTATCTGGAATTTTATTTGGCACTGCCAATGTTTTCTAGATAAGAACTGTTGTGTTTTATACTGGCATTAAGTCAAAATGTGTCTCCCCCTGAGTTTCTGTCTGCTACTCTTTCATACTTAATTGAAAGTGATCTAATGTCAGATTCTTGAGTGTTTGTTGTCAGCAAAACAAATAATGCAATGCACCTTGGGGAACAACATGAATCTGTGAATAAAGGTGAGTGTTTCTATAACATCAGCCAGTGTTGGTGGGAAAATATTTATTGCCACCTGCTAGGGGTGTATAATTAGTTGTGACTGCAAACATGTGCAGGTGTAATCATTTCTCTTTGCCAAAAGTTTAATAGTATTTTCACATTTTATTTAGAGAAACTTTGGGGGATGATCAATCAGCTCAATTGAATGAGAAAAGGCAATTTGGAACGCAAACATAGCAACTGTGAAGAAGCCTAGCTTTAATATTTTAGCAAAAAAATTACTTTTACCAACAGTATGAGATAAGAGATTCTTATATAACTCGCTTCTCACACTTGAGGACCAGAGAAGACTGACAAATTAAACATAAGATTTTCCCTCACTTAATGCCATAGCTATTTATGTGAGTGTTTCTTAAGCACGTATGCTCCAGAAGAATGAATCTTAAAAAAAAAACAACACTGACTCTAGTAATGAAGTGAATGTTTTTAAAAAAAAAACAACACTGACTCTAGTAATGAAGTGAATCTCTAGTAATGAAGTGAATATTGGAGACATAAACACACAATTTGTGTGTTTATGTCTCCAATATTTAATACAAAAATAGCATTATGACAACTGGGACATTATCCCACTGTAGCACTATCTTTCCATGTTTTTTTTTTTTTTCCTAAACCTTATATAAGTACTCTCAGAAGAGGCCAATTTTTAGCTGTTTTGGAGCGGCAACATTTCAAAATCATAGAGCTTTGTTGTTCTGGGCTAGCTATTATCCTCTAAATAATAGAGTTCCAGTGAGCTGGAACAGTCTCCTGCAGTGGATGTTTTAGCAAACAGACTTTTCCCTGAAGCACAGTTGGAATTGCACTGTCAAGGCTACTCACAGAGATTATGTCTAAAGGTCCATCTTATCTAAGAGTCTGCATTGTTTATGCCCAGGTAAAAGGTGAACAGACATTACTCTTCACATCTGCCGGTTCTTAATTGGACCTCCTTACTATGGTTGGAAAAGTAGAAATTTGGCAATAAATTTGTGAGATATGAGTTTAGTATACTACCCAAATGGGCATTTTAATTGAATTTTTCCTGGATTCAGTGAAATGAACTTAAATATCAATGTGCCAACGGGTTTCCCCTGGATATTGAATTTCTTGACATTAAATATGTTTAGCCACAGAACAGGTGACCATTAAAGAGATCTTACAGCTGAGCAGTAAGCATTTGACCTAGAACTAGATCAATTTTAAACATCTTTTCAACACTAACATTTTATCTGTATTTGAAATATCACTCAACTGTCCCATAAAGCAGAAACTTAGAGAAAAATCAGTGCACACAAAAGATACCTTTTCTCTATGCAGTTATCTCAAATATCATTGCCTTATTTATTTTTTTCAACAAATATTTATTAACTCCTGCTTTGTGTCAGGCATTGTATAAGGCACCAGGGTTATTTCTGTGAATAAGTCATATATTGTCCCTAACTTTGTAACTTAGAATCTAGTGAAGAACATTGCTTTTAAAGACACAATTTCATGATTATTGATCACACATGATAATTCAAATACTAAAACTAGACTCTATGAGTATATGTTATAAGGGGACCTAATTTTGTTTCTTGGGAATTGGGGAAGGATTTTCCTGGGTAAATAATGTTTCAGCTGAGTACTGAAATAGGAGTTAGGAGATGTCCAGGTAAAAATGAGGGCAATAACCAATCGCCAAAGGCCAAAGGAGGAGGCAAAAGTGACTAAAGTGTTTTGGTAAGGCAGGAAGGAAATATGGCACCTTGGACTAGGGTGGGGGACTTACAGATGTAGATACTAAAGAAAAGTGAGTTATCAATGATAACTCTCCCACATATATTCCATATGGCTCTTTACCATCAGTAGAATAAGAAGCATAGCATCATGAAGAAAAATGGCCTTGAAATAAGACACGTACACATTTGAATGTTACCTATTCTACTTACTAGCTTTCTTACCCTGGGAAACAGCCATCGTCTCTCACTGTTATTAAGGTTAAAATAGACTGTTTGCAGGGTGGTTATGAGGATTAGAGATAATTTGAGAAGGTTCTTTGACAGTCAAAAAGTGTTCAGTAAGAGGTTGATATCATTAATAGTACTATTATTAATATTATTTAATGTCAAGATGTCACTTTACATTAGAGCAGTACAGGAAGCTGCAAGTTAGAGATAACAGCTTGTTGCTCCTCTGTTATTGAGGAACTTGGAACATTTATTTTTGCATATTTGAAATCCTTTTCCCATATGCCCTTTACAGAAATGTGATATTCTCAAGTTTTTCTGGACTCCATTTTCTTTCTTGTTACTGTAGGAATTACTTTCTCTAATCTGGACAAGCAATGAAATTCTTACTCCTTGACAGGGATATAGATAGGAACAAGGCAGAAAAGGTCCTGGGCATTCCAAATCGTGCGTGCTTTTGTAAAACTTAATCCTCTTATCCAGCTGTTGTTCAGTGATTTGTTTTGGAGAATGCAAGTCTGCTTTTCATAACGCACATATGCAATGCACCACTAGAGGCCATGAGGCACCTCTGTAAATAAACAAATCTGCATACCAATTATCACCTTAATTGACAGGCAAAAGTTTGTGATGACAGCTGGAGCAAATGAATTTTTCAATGAGGTTACAAATTTGGAAGAAGGAAAATGAAATATAATATTGTATAGCTTTTTCTATGTTTATGAGTTTCTATGGAATCAATTTTATAATATAATTTGGTAAGGGACTGTAAAGCAGTTTCAAAATATGAATTGATGATAGATACAGTTTTTCTTATGAGGCATTAAGAGATAATATGACTTTCTTGTAATCATAGACTAAGTTAAAATGAGTACTACAACGGTATTCAGCCTTAAACTACTAGGAAATGAGACAAATAGTTCATAAGATTATAACAAATAGTTTTAAGAAAAACACGTAGAATCAAGTAATAGGAAAAGGCAAGCTTTCTGCAAACCTTTCTTTTGACGTTTGTACTTTTGTCTGTTAAAAAAAAGTAGTTGTCCCCATTAAAATGAGAATGTGTATAAATATGATACATGTGTAAAAGAACATAAAAATTTAATTCTAACTCTTTGACTTTAACCTTTGAGTCTCAATTCTAAATTCATTTGAAGAATTATTTGTAACTACTTGATTTGCAGTTTCAAATTAAATATATGCTTTCATCGTGGTGATTATATTTTCAACTTGAAATGGGACTGTGTTCACAATTGAATACCCCATAAAGACAAGCAGGAAAATCTATTGATAAAGGAAATCTGAATTATTTAAATTTATCACATCAAGGGAGAACATGATAGTAGTCTCTCAGAGGTAGGCTAGAAGAGGTTATTTGTAGATGTTTTTGTGTGTCTAGGCTCAAGTTATTTAAGGCAGTTCTTTTAAAACAGTGATTGGATAAAGTTGGTAACAATTGTTTTGAAGTATTACAAAAATAAACTATTGTCTGATAAGTGAGCTGTTGCCCATGTGAGCAATCTATTGTCTCAATAGAAGAGATATTTGTCCAAATAAACAACTTGGCTGGACAAATTGGTTTGCAAGAATGTCTTGAACAAAATAGTGAAGTTGTTTACTGATTTACAGTCATATTTTCCCCAATCAGAATTTCTATAACTGAGTCGTGTTAACACTGATACTGTCAGTTCAGTAATATTGATGCTGGTTATATCAATTCTCAGCAACCCACTGTGTGTCATTCTCTGGCTTAAGCTGGAAGATGTGCCTCTATTGTCTGGGATGATCCATTTAGATCTGCATTATTATATGAGAATACCAATGTCATGTTGGAATCTTTTTACTAATATTTTTTATTTTCATATCATATATTTGTGAGAATTATCAGTCTGTAGTTTTACGTATCTGTGTTATACTTGCTTTACAAAAGGGCTTGGGAAGTTCCTCTACCTTTTTAATGCTTGGAATAATTTATACAACATTTGGACTATCTGATCTTTGAATATCTGCCAGAATTCCTTTGTGAAGTCTTCTATGTCTGCTGCTTTTTTGTGACAGGTAATTTCCTAATAACTATCATGATGTCTTTTATTTCCTTTTGGACTGTGTAAGCTAACTAATGGGATCAATTTTGGTAGTCTGTATTTTGCCAGGAAATTATCCATTTAAATTTTCATATTTATTTTCAAAGGGGTTTACATACGAGTCTCTGATGATTTTTAAGTCACTTGTGTTTCAATTGTTGTTTCCCTCAGCGCATTTCTTATTTTGTTTATTTGTACTTTATTCTTTTTTTATTTGAACAAGTTAACAGTTTTGGAATTATGATTAATTAATTATATCTACTGATTTTCTATTCTCTAGCTCATAATATTTTGCCATTATTATTTTCTTGCTTCACTTTCCATATGAAAAGATTTGTTTTCCTTTGTCTAGTTTTCTAAGCTGAGAGATTACTCATTAATTTTCATCTTTCTGTATTTGATAAAATATTTAGTGATATGAATTTTAATCTACTACTGATTTAAATGCACCATGTATTCTGATGTGTAGTGTTTTTCTTGTCATTAACTTTTTAAAAGTCTGTAATTTCAGTGTATACTTTCCCTTCTACTCAAGATTTGTTTAATAAAGGTTTGAAAATTTCCAGGTGGAAGGGCCTTTCTGGTTTTGTTTTTTTGTTTTTGTTGGTAATTTCTAGGTTTTTTTTTTTTTTTGCATTTGATGAGAAAATGTTTGTAAGATTTCTGTCCTTTGAAGACTAATGATATTTATTTGTTACCTTTTATAGAACATTTTTGGGGAATATCTCACAGACGCTTGAAAAGAAGATGTACTGTCTTTTATCAAGGGGTAGAGTTTGAAATATATTCATGTGTCTTCCTTGTTTTATTGTGTTTAGATGTTCTATTTCCTTATTTTTGTCCATTTGATCTGCTTTGTAATGACAGTGACAATAAAATATCCTATTATTAGTGTGTTTCTGTTTATACATCCTTGCACATCTACAGTTTTGGCATCAGACAGGTATTTACTGTGTTACTTGGTGCATACATTGTCATATGTGTTAAGTATTTATTGTGAATTGTGGTTTCTAGCATTAAAAAGTGTTATTTGTCAGGTTTAACGTTTAGAGTTTAAATTCTACTTTGATATTCACATCTTTACTTCTGCTTTCTTTGGTTCTATTTACCTGACATACGTTTGTCCCTCTATTTTTAGCACTTCTGAATTTCGTTGTTTTAGGTGTCTCTCTTCAGTAGAGTGTAGTTAGGTTTTGATTTGTGAGCCAAATTTAAAAAATATTTTTTATTACATGAGTTAATTCCATTCACATTTATTTGTATAATGTCACAACTCAGTCATAATTTTTATAATTTTGTATACTTTGTTTTACAAGCTGTTTTTTTCTCTACAAGATGTGTATTTTTTGCACTTTAGGAAAAGGTTTGTACCTTGTAGGAAGTTTTATCTTCGTGTAGTGGTTACTCTTATACACTTCTATTGCCTTTAGCTCTCTTGTTCATTATTTAATATTTTACTAGTTTAAAGTTCTCTTTCATAATATTTAATGCCCAACTCTTCCCAGTACAACAAAGAATTTATAATAATTTTCAATTTTTCTCTTTCTTTTCCTCATACTTTATTGTTGTATTATTTCTAGTTTATCAAAACTTAATTTTAAATTATTTTCCCATTCCATCCCTTTCTTTGTTCTGGTCTAAGGTGTATATTTATCCATTTTAAAATACTCACCATTAGGACTTTTTACAGGCGATATTTAATTGGAAGAAGGTCATTCTCTGGTATATTCTTTAAGAAGGGCTGATGGAATTTCTGAGGAATTGCTGAGGAATTTCTTTATTTTTGAAATCTAAGTATTTTTCTTGGCTGTTTCACAGAGTGCATCATTCCGCTCCCCCTCCCCCTACTCCCAGGTACTCAGTGAGCCCTTTCAACTTTCAGACTTTCTTTTTCTGAAAACATTTTTTGGATTATAGTTTTAAACGTTAGGTCTGTTTTCTTTTACTTCTTTAAGGATTCTAATCATATCATTCTTTCTTTTTCTTCTGTTTCTACCTTTTTTTGGCCTTTTTTTACCTTTTTCTTTACATAATTTTCTTTCTCTTACTGATTGCTTTCCTGCCTTTGATTATTGCCCCTTATTTTTTAAAAAATTTATTCTCTTTTGTGTATCATGTAATTTATCATTTCTGAGATAATTGTGTCTTTCTCTTGAGTTCAATTAACTCTCTTCATTTTTCTTTCTATTTTTTGTGCACTTCTGTTTTAAATTTTTGGATTTCTGATTCCTTGTTGTTTTTCATATCCTCACCTACTTGTATTAATATATTTGATATTCTGTCTGGAGTGCTAACTTATAGGTTTCTTCTGGTTGATGTTTTGTTTTTTTTTTCCCACAGGGAGAATATTTTCTTCACTTGATGTGTATGGGATTTTCCTCTTGTTCGTTTTATGGTTTGGGGTTACAAAATCTGTAGTTGAATGGCACACACTGCTGTCAGTGTATCAAAATCCAGTTTACTTTGCAGGCTTTATTTCTTTGGTTTTTTTGTGGGGCAAGGGGGTTGTGAGTGATCTAATTTTACAGTGTGCTTTTGCCTTGCAAAACGGTAGTTTTCCCATATTTCTTCTTTCCTCTTCACATCTGAATTGCCGTGGGGTACTTCTTCCTTTCTTTTGGTCTTTGTCTTCCAGAACCTATATGTCTCTAAGACTTCCCTTTTATGTCACTCCTGCACCTTTAAATTGTTCCTGCCCTTAAATCATGCCTGTTCTTTTATAATTTTATTTTATTTATTTTTCCCCCAAAGCCCCAGTAGATAGTTGTATGTCATAGGTGCACATCCTTCTAGCTGCTGTATGTGGGACACGGCCTCAGCATGGCCGGAGAAGCAGTGTGTCGGTGCGCGCCCGGGATCTGAACCCGGGCCGCCAGCAGCAGAGCGCGCGCACTTAACCGCTAAGCCATGGGGCCGGCCCTGTTCTTTTATAATTTTATTTTATTTATTTTTCCCCCAAAGCCCCAGTAGATAGTTGTATGTCATAGGTGCACATCCTTCTAGCTGCTGTATGTGGGACGTGGCCTCAGCGTGGCCGGAGAGGTGGTGCATCAGTGCGCGCCCGGGATCCAAACCCGGGCCACCAGTAGCAGATGCACGCACTTAACCGCTAAGCCACAGGGCCGGCCCATGCCTGTTCTTTTAAATAACACATATTTAAAGTTTATTCTATATAGTCCTTATTTTTGCCCAAATGCTTATATTTTAGAATTTTCAGATTTAGTGTGGACTTAATCTTTCTGACTGACTTTTAATATCAGAATTAGTCCCTTAACTACAGTGGTCCTGTGTCTCTTGCTCCCAGTTACTGTTTTGTTTTGTTCTATTTGTTTCCCTTCACTCACCACAAAGTCTTAAGGTGAGGTGGGTGTGGGATCACTAGATGCGCCAGTGATTGTGCACTGGGATTGGGTGAATTTTTCTTCTTCCTCATAGTTATTCGTAATTCTAGGCTTTCTTTGTCTTCGTGTTATGCTGAGGGCATGGTTTCTGTGTAGAATTTCTTTCCTTTTTTTGTTGTTTATATTATTTTGCAGGAAATTTTAGGAGCAACAAGTTTGGCTACTACCATTGCCTTTGGCTAACCAAGGTGACTTTCTTCATTATCTTTTTTAAAACATAAAGTCTCTGAGTTTTATGTCATACATAGCCCACTTTAGAGACTAAAAAGGAAAGGCAGCTTATATAATTTGCAATAATTCTGAGTATATTACATGAATCCTCTGCAGAACACTTTCTTGTTTGCCAGAAACAAGGCTGAAATCAGGGAAAAACACATAAACTCACAGGGAGACATGTTCAAACTCCATCTGATGACATTTGAGCAATGCTAAAGAGTGTGGATCTCATAGTCTTGAGGACAGGGGTAACATATTTAAACAAGGGAGTCCACAAGTGTCAGATAGCTTGGCCAGCTTGATTTTTTTGAATGCCATCGATTCTGCATTTCCTGCTGACTGAGACTGATGGCAACAATGAAGTTCCTGAGTAAGTGATAGGATTTTCAAGGTTCCTTAATGACAGTACCACTAAAAATGGGTGCCACTGTAACTGGAGGTTGGAATTCCCAGATTCAGAATAAAAAAAAAAAAAAATCAAGAAATTGTATTGCCACTGTCAGAGTTTTATTTCTTTGGCTTAAAGGACTTCAAATCATCCTAAGGATAAGAGACACAATGACAAAGAAAAACTCACATTCCATTTGTAGATTTCAAAGAGACTGAAACTTGGACTACAGTCCATATCCAAACTTTAGAATTTTATCATGATAATGCTGGTGACAGGTAAGACCCTGTACCAGAGACACACTCAGCAATTTTAGTAAAGATACCTAAACAATGTTTACCACTTTTGCAATCACGCAGATGTCATAGAAGTGCCAAATATTATCCTTATGTAATTCAGGTTTTCTTTATCATTAATGATTTCCAGTTTGCTTTTTTATAAATATTTAGAGATGGTGCTAAAATCTATGGCTCTAATTGTGGATTTGTCTATTTCTTCTTGCAATTCTATTTATTTTTACTTCTTGTATTCTGAAGCTTATTAGAAATGCAGTTTCTGTTTATAGATTTACCCCTTTAACATTATTAAATGATCTTCTTTATCATCTTCTCTGAAATCTCTTTTGTCTAGTTTAATCCTACCACTTCAGCTTTTTGTGATTACTGCTGGTATAAAATATCATTGCCCATTCTTTTGCTTTTGATCTAATGGTGCTTCAAATTTAAAATGGATTTCATAGCCACCTGATAGTTGAATCTTGCCTTTTTATTCACTCTACTAACCTCTCCCTTTCAATTGAAGTCTTTAGACCATTTATACTTAATGCAATTGTTAATGTCTTTGGGTTTCATCTACCATTTTTCTATTTGTCTTCTACTTGTACTATCTGCTTGTTCACTTCTTCCTCTTTTACTGTCTACTTTTGGATTGAATATTTTTGTAGGGCCCCTGCCACAGCATGGCCACTGAGGAGTGGTGTAGGTCCATGCCTGGGAACCGAACCCAGGCCACTGAAGCGGAGCATGCCAAACTTAACCACGAGGACACCAGAGCTGGCCCATTCTATAACTCTTGTATTATCATTTATTGGCTTTTTTTTGGAGTATATTATTCATCTTAAACTTAATATAGTCTATTTTTAAGTGATATTATATCACCTCATGCCTAGTGTAAGAATCTTAAAATATTCTAATTCTCTCTGTCTTTGACAGCTGCACTACTGTTATTAAGCATCTTCTAAATATGCTATAAACTTCACAATACATTGTCATTATTTTTGCTTTAATCAATTATTGTTTTAAATAAGAAAATAGTTATATTTTCCAGTGTTCTCTGTTTCTTTATTTAGATTTACTTCTGGTATAATTTTCCTTCTGCCCAAAAAAATTCCTTCTAAATTTATTTTAGTGGAGGTCTGCTGGTGATGAATCAACTTCTGTTGTCTGAAAGCATTTTCATTTCTCTTTCATTTTTGAAACATATTTTCATGAAATATATTTTTCTAGTTTGACAGCTTTTATCTTACAGCATTTCAAAAAAGTTTTTAAATGTCTTCTGCATTAAATGAAGAGACATTTGCTGTCATTCTGATCTTTGTTACCCTGTAGTTAATGTCTTTTCTCCCTCTGGTTACTTTAAAGATTTTTTCTTCATCACTGATTTTCAGCAATTTGATCATGATATGACATGGTGTAGTTTTCTTCTTATTTATTCTGCTTGGGTTTCATTGAGCTTCTTTGACATGTGAGCTTATATTATTAAATAAATTTGGAAATGTTTTAGCCACTACATCTTCAACTAGTACTTCTGCTTTCCATCTCCCATCCTGATTGAGGACTCCAATTATATGTATATCAGGCCATTTGAAGTTTTCCACAGATCATTGATGCTGTTTATTTTTTAAATTTTTTTTCTCATTGTGCTTAATTTTGGATAGATTCTAGTGCTAGGTCTTCAATTTTACTAACCTTGTTTCCTGCAATGTGTGATGTACCATTAATCCGATCTAGTGTATTTTTCATTTTAGTCCTTGTAGTTTACATCTCTAAAACTTTGATTTGGGTATTTTTTATTTATATATTTTTTATGTTTCTACTTAATATTTTTAGCCTTTCCTATAACATCATTGACAATTGCAAATTATAATAGTTGTTTTATTTTCCTTGTGTACTAATTCTATCATCTGTGTAATATCTGGGTTGATTAATTTTTCTCTTCATAGTGACTTCTATTTTCCTGATTTTTTTTTTATACTTTGTTGAGTGCTAGATATTTTTGCATTCCTAATTACATTCTTGGGTTTAATTCTGGTGGACAGTTAAGTTACTTAGAAACAGATTCTTTGTAGTATTTATTTTAAGCACTATTTGGTAGGACTAGAGAGCTATTTAGTTTAGGGCTAACTTTGCACCACTACTGGCAAAATTTCTCTGAATACTTTGCTCAACATCTTGTTATTTATGAGAAGTTTGGTTGTGCATGGTGGGAACAGAATCTGTTCCTAGCCCTGTATTACCTAAGGAGATTGTTCCCTCGATTTCTTTTGGGCATTCATTTCCCTAACATTATATGGCTTCATTACATACTGGACTGATTATTATTCAGATGAAGACTCGAGGCTGATCCTTTTCAGATCTCTGGAGCCCTGTGTGGAGCTCTCTTCTCTAGCACTCTGCCTTATGAACATATGAATTGGCTCTGTTTCCCCCCCAGACAGTTTCTTTTATTACCTACTACAACAAGCTATTCTTGTGTCTACATTAGTGAACTTTATTATCTTACTTTTCTCAAATTAAAGTGAAATTCAATACAAGTCAACATATATCAATTATTGTTCCTTCTGTGAATAAAACATTATGAGAACATGTAAATGAGGAAATGATGTCCTCCCTAACTCTTACTCAAATATTATCCACCTTCCAAGATACGAATCTAATGAAGTCTCAATTAATCATCTACTTTACTGTAATCCATACTTTCTATTTTCTAAATTCTGGTAGTTCCTAGTAACTATTTGAGAATAAATCATTTATTTCTTTGCTTATATAAACAAAATATTATTTTTTCCTCTCCGAGTATTTTTTTCCACATCAGCCATGTCTTTGTAGTGTGTATTGTATAGCAGAGCCTGGAAAGCTGAAATCATATTTACTAGACTTCCTTTGAAGCTAGCATTCTGTATGATTAGATGTTCTTAATTTCTAAACAGAGTTGATTTGGGAAAGATGAATAAAATGAGGAATCCATTCAATTGCGTGATTCTGAGTAGATAGGAAAAGACCTTGGTGATTTATAATTTTGATGTTATTCTTTTCTTTTTTTTCCTGAGGAAGATTAGCCCTGAGCTAACATCTGATGCCAATCCTCCTCATTTTGCTGAGGAAGGCTGGCCCTGGGCTAACATCCGTGCTCATCTTCCTCTACTTTATGTGGGACGCCTCCACAGCATGGCTTGACAAGCAGTGCATGGGTTCCTGTCCAGGATCTGAACCTGCGAACCGTGGACCACTGAAGTGGAGCACGCGCACTTAACCACTACACCACCGGGCCGGCCCCAAATTTTGACGTTATTCTTATTTTTTATCTTTTGTATCATAACGAAACAACAGTTCTCTTGAAGCCTTCATTTATCCTTTATTTTTTGAGAATTTTTTCCTGGGTGCTCAATCTAGTTTAGTTTTCCTTAGTCCTCCCAACGTTTATGAAAACCATTAATAGATAGTGTTTGGAGTATCTGAAAAAGATTATAAGGTAGCTATTACAAAACTCTTCAATGACAAATTATCTCCAAACAAAAAAATATAAACCTTAGCAAAGAAATAGAAGCTATGAAAAAGAACCAAATAAAATTATAAAACAGAAGAATACAGTATCATATATCTAAATATGTGTTGAATCGGCTCAATATTAGAGTGACAATAAGAGTGGAAAGAATAATTGAGGGAATTTGTTGCCAGTAAACCTTCCTTCAAGATATCCTTTAAAAAAAAATCTTTTCAGAGAGAAGAAAAATGATATCGGTCAGAAACTGAAACCTCCATAAAGAAAGAGTGCTGGAGAAAGAATGAGTAAAATAAAAATTTTTATTATTCTTAATTGATCTAACAGATAAGATTTTTCAAAATAACAACAACAATGCATTCGATCATCCATGCTTACAAATATACTTATGTATGCTTATATACGTGAAATGAATAATAGTAATGACAAGAGAGAAAGGAGAGAGAAATTAGAATATTTTTAAATTATTTTAATGTACTTGCACCCATGTGAAGGAGTATAGTGTTACTTGAAGGTGGACTTTGATTAGTTTTAAGTGTGTATTGGAAATTCTATGGCAACGACTAAAACAGTTTAAAAAGAGACATATAATTGATATGGTAAGAAATGAGAGAAAACAATCATATAAGCTGCTCAACTAAACCACAAATGACAGAAAAAGAGTGGAAAACAAAAATAGGGAAAAAAGGGCAAAAAACAGAAAATGAAAATACAACTTATCAAAATTTGTGCAATGCAGTGAAAGCAGAATTTAGAGGAAAATTTATAACATGGAAAGTATATAATAAAAAAGAAGAAAGGTCAAAAGATCAGTAACCTATGCTTCTATCTTGTGAAACTGGATAAGGAAGAGAAAATTAAATCCAAAATAAGCAGAAGAGAAGAAATACTAAAAACTAGAGCAGAAATCAATGAAATTGAAACAGTAATCAATAGGAAAAAAATCAACAAAATCAAATGCAAGTTCTTAGAAATTATCAGTAAAATTGACATGACTCTAGCCATACTAAATAAGAAAAAAAAAGACACAAATTACTAATACTAGAAATGAAAGAGAGGCCATCACTACAAATATCATGGAAATCAAAAGGATAAAGGAATATCATGAACTCTATGTCTGTGGGCTGATAATCTAGATAAAATGGGCCAATCCCTTGAAAGACACAACCTGCCAAAACTGACACGTTAAAAAAAAGACAATCTGAGTAGGATGATATCTGTTTAAGAAATTGAATAAATAATCAATAACCTTCCAAAACAGAAAGCAGGAGGCTCAGATGGATTCACTGGTCAATATTATCAAACATTTAAGGAAAAAATTATACAAATTCTATATAATCTTTACCAGAAGAGGGAAGCAGACGAAATACTTCCTAATTCATTCTATGAGTCTAGCATTACTTTAATACCAAAACCAATGGCATTACAAGAAAACTACAGACCAATATTTCTCATAGATGCAAAAGTTCTTAAATTATTAGTGAATTGAATCCAACAATGCACAAAAGGAATTATACACAATGACCAAGTGGGATTAATCCCAGGCATGCAAAGCTGATTCAAGATTTGAAAAATGAATTAATGTAATCCATCACATCAACATGTTAAAATGGAATCATATGATCATGTCATAGGTGAAGAAAAATCATTTAACAAAAATCCAACTCCAATTCATAGTAAAAAAAACTCTCAGCAAAGTAGGAATAGAGGGAAACTTCATTTGCTTTATATAGAACATCTAAAAAATGCATAGCCAACATCATACTTATTGGTGAGAAATTCAAAGTTCTGTCTAACTTTAGGAACAAGGCAAAGATGTCACCTTTCACCACTGCTTTTCAACATTGTACTGGTAGTCCTAAATAAGTCAATAAGATAAGGAAATAAAAGCTATATTGATTGGGAAGCAACAAACAAAACTGTGTTTATTCACAGATGACATGATCATCTATGTAGAAAATGTGAAAGAATCAACAAAAAATACTCATGGAATTAATAAGCAATTATAGCAAGGTTGCAGGATACAAAGCTAACATACAAAATTGAGTCATTTTCCTATATATCAGCAATGAACAAGTGGAATTTGAAATTAAAAACATAATACTATTTACATTAGCATCCCCTCAAAATAAAACACTAAGATATAAATCTAACAAAATATGAACAAAATCTATATAAGTAAAACTACTAATTCGTATGAAAGATAAAGAACTAAACAAATAGAGAGGTATTCCATGTTCATGAATAGGAAGGCTCAATATTGATGTCAGTTCTTCCCAACCTGATCTATAGATTCAATGTCATCCCAATCAAAAGCCCAGGAAGTTGTTTTGTGGATTTCAACAAATTGAGTCTAAATTTTATGTGTAGAGACAAAAGTTTCCGAATAGCCAATTCAATATTGAAGGAGAAGAACAAAGTTGTAGGACTGACACTACCCAACTCCAAGACTTACTATAAAGCTATAGTAATCAAGATGGTGTGGTATCGGTGAAACAGTAGACAAATATACCATTGGAACAGAAAAGAAAGTTGAGAAATGGAACCACAAAAATATAGTTAGCTTGTCTTTAACAAAGAAGCAAATGCAATACAATGGAGCAAAGATATCCTTTTCCGCAAATATTGCTGAAATAACTGAACATCCCCATGCAAAAAAATAAATCTAGACATTCATTTTACATTCTTTAAAAACACTCTAAATTGATCATAGACCTAAATGTAAAAAGCAAAACTACAAACTCCTAGAAGATACTATAGGATAATACCTAGATAACCTTGAATATGGTGATGACTTTTTAGACAATACAAAAAGCATGATCAATGAAAGAAATAATTGATAAGCTATACTTCATTAAAATTAAAAACTTCTGTTCTGCCAAAGACAATTTCAAAAGATGAGAAGACAAGCCACAGACTGAGAGAAAATATAGTCATGCGCCTCATTGTTATGTTTCAGTCAACGACAGACCACACATATGATGGTGGTCCCATAAAATTAGTACCATATAACTTAAGTATGTAGTAGGCTATATCATCTAGGTTTGTGTAAGTACACTCTATGATGTTTGTACACCAACAAAATTGCCTAACAATGCATTTCTAGAATATATCCCCATCATTAGATGGCAAAAGACATTACTGATAAAGAACTGTTATCTGAAATATACAAAGAACTCTTAAGACTCAACAATAAGAAAATGAACAAACCAATTAATAAATTGGCAATAGATATGAAGAGACACTTCAAAGACATACAGAAGTCAAGTAAGCATATGAAAATATGTTCAACATCATATGTGATTAGAGAATTGCAGTTACAACAATGAGATACCACTACACATCTGTTATTAGAACAGCCAAAATCCAAAATACTGACAACACCAAATGCTAGTGAAGATGTGGAGGAAAAGGAACTCCCCTTCATTACTGGTGGGAATGCAAAATGGTATATAGCACTTTAGAAGACAGTTTGGCAGTGTCTTACAAAACTAAACATAATTTTACCATACAATCCAGCAATCATGCTCTTTGGTTTACCCAAATAAAGTGAAAACTTACGTCGACTCAAAAACATGTACATGGGTGTTCATAAAAGCTTTATTCATAATTACCAAAAGTTGGAAGCAACCAAAATGCCCTTCAATAAGTAAAGGGGTAAACTGTGGTACATCCAGACAATGGAATATTATTCAGTGCTAAAAAGAAATGAGACATCAAGCCCTGAAAAGACATTGAGGAACCATAAATGCTTATTACTAAGTGAAAGAAGCCAATCTGGAAAGATTGCACACTGTATGATTTCAACAATATGACATTCTGGAAAAGGCAAAACTATGGAGATGATAAAATGATCTGTTGTTGCCAGAGGTTAGGGGATGGAGTGATAGACAGAATTCAGGATTTTTAGGGCATTGAAACTATTTAGGTTACTGAAACTATCCATCATTCAATGATAAATTCTTGTCATTATACATTTGTCAAAAGCCAAAGTATACACAACACCAAGAGTAATTCTTTGTAATTTGTGAAAAGAGCAACAACAAAAATTGCTAAGAAGTTAAAAAAAAGTAAACAGAGCATCAGAAAGGAAGAATAAAATGGGAAAAAGCAGAAATGTGGCTATGTTCAATAAACATCTTTCTTTTTTCCATGAGTTTTATAAATCATATTTGATTATTGAAACATAAATTATAACATAGTATGATACTCAAGACAGTGATATTCAGCAATAAAGAAGGTAAAGTAATCTAAATGGAAGTGAGTTTTTCGCATTTCACTCAAGGTAGTAAATTGTGATACCAACTAAGGATGATGAGTCATATAAATTTTGCAAAATCCACTGCAACTACTATAAAAACTGTATCAAGTGATAAAATGACGAAATAATAAAATTTAAAGTAACCAAGAGAAGACAATAAAAGAGAAGTAGAGGAAGAACCAGAGAAAACAAATAATAAAATAGTATACATAACTCCTAACATATCAATAAATACCATAAGTGTAAATTGTCTAAATACACCAATCAAAAGACAGAGATAGGCAGAGTGGGTTAAAAAAAAAATGTGACCAGGGCCAGTCCCATGGCGTAGTGGTTAAGTTCGGTGTGCTCCACTTTGGCGCTCCAGGTTCGCGGGATTGGGTCCTGGGCACAGACCTGCACCACTCATCAGCCACGCCGTTTTGGTGGCCCACATACAAACTAGAGGAAGATTGGCACAGATGTTAGCTCAGGAGTAATCTTCCTCAAGTAAAAAATAAAAAATAAAAAAAGAGGAGGATTGGCAATGGATGTTAGATCAGGGTGGATCTTCTTTAGCAAAAAGAAAAATGTGATCTACTACGCTGTTTACAAGATTCACTTCAAATACAATCACATAAATAGGTTGAAAGGATGAAAAAAAACACATACCATACAACATTAATCAAAAAAGTCAGGAGTTTCTATATTAATATCTAAAAACACATAGACATCAGGGCAAAGAAAATTACAACAAAGAGTGAAATAACACAATGATTTTTTAAAAAGTCAATCTACCGGGAAGACCTAATATCTTAAATGTGAGTGTACCAAACAAAAACTCAAAATACATGAAGCAAAGACTTACAGAGCTCAAAAGAGAAATAGACAAAATCACTATTTTAGTTGGGGACTTCAATGCCCTCCTATCAACAACTAATAGAACTACTAGGCAAAAGTAAGCCAAGATATAGATCTCAAAATGCAAACAAGATCTAATTGACATGTGTAGAACTCTCAACCTAGCAATAGCTAAATAAACACTTTTTTTCAAGATGCATGAAACAATCCTCAAGAATTCTGAGCCCATAATGAAACTCAATGAATTTAAAATAATTAAAATCACAGAAATTTTATCTTAGAATTAAATGAAACTACAAATCATTAGCATTAGAAATGAGGAAAGTTCTCAAATTAGTAACCTAAGTTTACACCTCAAAATTAGAATAAAGAGAGTAAAATAAACCTGAAGTAAGCAGAAGAAAGGCAATAATGAAGATATTAGTATAAAACAATGCTATTGAAAATAGGAAAATAGAAAAAAAAGTCAAGAAAACAAAAAGGTAGTTATTAAAAAAAATAAAACTAATAAACCTCTGCAAGACTGACAAAAATTAAAGAAAGAATATCAGAAATGAAATGTAGGATATGACTACTGATCCTGCAGCCACTAAAATCATAATAAATGAATACTATAAACACCTTGACATTTCTAAATTCAACAACTTAGAAGAAAGAAGCCAACTTCTTTTTAAACAATGCACTACTAAAACTGAACCAAGATGAAATAGATAATCAGAATCATCTAATAGCAAATAGAGTGATTGAATTCGTAATTAAGACACTCCTGAAAAAGAAATTTCCAGGCCCAGATGGTTTTACTGGAGAACTCTACCAAACATTCTAAGAAGAGTGAATTTTAATTTTACAAACTCTGCTCCAGAGAATAGAAAAAAAAGAAAACATTCTGACAAATTTTGTGAAAACATAATTACCCTGATACCAAAATCAGACAGTAAAAAAAAAAAAATACAGATGAACAAATTTCATGAATTTACAAAAATATTCCTTATACACAAAAATCAATATTAGGAAGCAAAATTCAACAGTGTATAAAAAATTATACACCATGACCAAGGGAGCTTTATGACAGAGATGCAAGGTTGGATCAATATTTGAATATCAATTAATGCAATCCACTATCTTAACAGATTAAACAGGAAAAATCACATTATCATATTGATTGATGCAGAAAAAGCTTTTGACGAAATTCAACATCTGTGAATGGTAAAACTCTGGGCAAAGTCAGAATAGAGGGGAATTATCTGACCTTGATAATAGGCATCTTCAAAAAAATCCTACAGCTAACACTACTCTGTGAATGGTTAAAGACTGATTGCTTCCCCCAAGATCAGAAACAAAGTCAAGATGTCCATTCACATTCAACATAATACTGGAAATTCTAGCTATTACAATAAGATGAGGAAAAGGCATACATATCGGTAATAAAATTGTTCCTATATGTATATGTCATAATAACTTATGAATGAAGTCCATAGGAATCTAGATTAGGGAAAAAAGCCTCTTAGAGATAATAAGAGAGTTCAGCAATGCCACAGGATATGTGATCAACCCATAAAAATTATTGTTTACAATGAAAATTGATGAACCAAATCTTAAAATCACTCCAAGAAAAAAGAAATATTTAACAAAGTATATAAGGCATATACTTATTAAAACATATAGAAGGCCTGTATGCTGAATTTTATAAAATGCTAATAAAAGAAATTAAACACCAAAATAAATGAATAGATATGCTGTGTTCATTGATTGGAAAACCGACTATAGTAAAAATGTTAACTCTCCCCCAAATTGATCTATATGTCTAATGATTTCTATTACAATCCCAGCAAGATTTTCGTGGACATAGACAAGCTTATTTTAAATTTATATGGAATGGCATAGGACCTAGAGTAAATAAAATAATAAATTAAAAAAAAAAACCTTGACAAAGAATAAAGTGGAAGGAATCCTTCTACGCATTGTTCCAGCTTACTAAATACCCACAGTAATCAAGAAGGTGTGGCTTTGGTGGAGGTACAGACCCATAATTCAATGGAACAGAATAGAGAATCCAGAAATAGACCCACACAAATATGTTCAAGTGATATTTTTACAAAGTTGGAAAAGCAACTCAGTGGAGAAATGATAGTCTTTCAACAAATGGTGCTGGAACAATTGGAAACGCATGGGCAAAATTAAGCCTTGATCTAAACCTCACACTTTATGCAAAAAATTAACTCAAATGGATCTTAGATTAAATATAAAACATAAAAGTATAAAATTTTTAGAATAAAATAAGAAAAGTTCTTTTGGATCTATTTGAAAATAGGAAAGAATTCTTAGACTTCACACCAAAAACACAATCCATAAAAGGAATAATTGACGAACTGGACCTAAACAAAGTTTTTTTAAAAAATTAAAAGAACCGTCACTCTGTGTAAGGCCAGGTGAGGAAGATGAAAAGACAAGCTACATTTAGAAATGGAGGACAGATAAGTAGTTTCCAGGTGTGAGAGAGGGGTGTAGGAGAGGAAGAGGAAGAGGTAGGAGAGGTGAGTGTGGTCCTAAAAGGGCACCATCAGGGATGTTTGTAGTGATGGAATTGTTCTATGTCTTGACTATGAGAGTGAACACACAAACCTACACAGGTGATAAAATTACATAGAATTAAACACACAAAAATTTACGTGTGTACAAGCAAAACTGGGGAAACTGGAACATTATTGATGGCATGTAAGAATGTCAATATCCTGGTTGTGATACTATATGATAGTTTTTTAAATTGTTACCATTTGTAAAAAGTGAATAAGATTTTTCAGAATCTCTTCATATTATTTCTTACAATTGCATATGAATCCACAATTATGATAATAAAATTACAAGTACATAGATGTAAATTATTAATACAGTGCACAGATTCTTCTATGTCCAGCGAAATATAATACTATGAATCATCCTAATATAAAACACATAGAAATGCCTAATAAAATCTAACAAACTCTCTTTCTAACATGATAATTTTGGTCAAAAGAAAGAAAGAAACAATCCCTAGAGACAAAAATTGATGAAGGAAGATAATAATAGGATACTACACTTGCAGTGCTTGGGGAATTTATAAAGTTCTGTAATATATAGAGATGTTTTTTAGCAGCCACAAAAGTCAAAAGAGTGAAAAAAGGTCACAAAAGATAAGAAGGAATTGGGACTCCAATATAAAGCTAGGAACCACAAATATGTTCACCACCATTACAAGGGTAGACCAAAATAAATGAGTCCCAAAGAAAAAAAAGGCAAGTTAGAAACTTAGGTTATGCACCCTGGTTCTTGGTGCTAAGATGTATCTTCTAAGAATTGCTAACTGTAGGTATTCCATCAGACGTATTTGGAGTTAGATAGATACTGCTTACACGACCCAGGAAACCTCAAGCTACTCCCACCTCAATTAACTTGAAGTTTTTGTGGTTTGGTAGAACTCAGGTATAAATAAAAAGTCCATGAGTAAGCATCATCATGGCAGACCACAAAAATTTAAAGATCAACTATTAAATGTAACCAAAAGAAAAAGAGGCTGCTTACAATGATACAATATTAAGACTGAACATATACTTTACAATAGTACCAAGAAAAGCCAGAAAATAATAAAACATTATCTTCAAAGTTCTGAGAAGAAAAATTTTTTAAAAAATTGTACAGTCATACACTATCATTTCAGACATACAAAAATTGGATAAGTTTAACTATATCAACATTAAAAAGTATTCGTCCTCAAATAAAAATGTTTGAACATAAACTGGAAATTGGACCTTTCCAAAATATACACAGAAAGTATTAACAACAAGGCTTTAAATATATAAACTATTAGGAAAAACAGAAGCCACAAAAACAATTTGGCAATATTTAGAAAAGTTGAAGATGTTAATACCCTGCAACTAGTAATTTCCCTCCAAGTTGTTGAGCCTAGAAAATGTCTCACATGTGCGAAAGAATGTCTAAAATATTCCCAGCAGAAGTGTTTATAATACCAAGAAATTTTAAACACCTATGCATATATCATGTTACCATTTGTATAAAGTTTCAAAATATTATTCTCAGATACATAACCACATAGTATTAAAAAAACACAGACACATATTGATTAAAACTACCTTCAGCTATGCCATTTCTCTGGGTAGGAGAGGGAAAATGCCACCACAGAGAAAACATTTCCACTTATAAATAATGTTTCATCCTCTAGGTTTGTCATTGGGTATATATGTGGTATGCTTTAAATATTTCATACATTTAAAATTTTTTTCTTTCTTTTTTTTTTTTGTGAGGAAGATCAGCCCTGAGCTAACATCCATGCCAATCCTCCTACTCTTTTTTTTTTTTTTGAGGAAGACTGGCCCCGGGCTAACATCCATGCCCATCTTCCTCCACTTTATATGGGATGCTGTCACAGCATGGCCTGACAAGTGGTGCAGCGGTGCGCACCTGGGATCCGAACCCCGGCCCGCCAGCAGCAAAGCACGCGTACTTAACCACTACGCCACGGGGCCAGCCCTTTAAAATTTTAAATTATCTTTTAACAACTACTCTTGGCTTGCTTCTACTTGAAGAAATCAACGACAAACTGCTGTATACCTTCTTTAGGAATATATGAAGAACCATGTTATTATAAATGTATATAAATATAACACAAATTAAAATTGTGTTATATTTTGCAAAATAGCTTTTATTCAAATTACTTGCAAAATGATGTGATTAAGTTTGTTGATAGTTTACCTACTGAATACTTTCATGTTATGACTTCTACTTTTCTACTCAACTCTAAAACTTAAGGGAATTAAATAATAAATATTCATATAATGAGAAAGTTCCTTACACTCTTTTGAATAATTTTATCTAAATTCTTATGTTTTATAAAATGTACTCATTTGCCATGATTCATGAATGGATAAATAAAATTAATGGATTTTGTTCCTTTCATTCGCATGCAAATAGCTTTCTAGTGATTTTAGCATGCAAGATTTCAGGTGAGAAGTCAGATATTTGTACGACTATCTGTCCTTTGTAAGTAGCCTTTTCATCCATTTGGAAACTTGTAATATTTTATATTATCTCTGGAGTTCAAGAATTTCACCAGAATATTCTAGGACTGAAACTTTTTAAAAAATAATAATCTTGGGCTGGGCCCGTGGCTTAGCGGTTAAGTGCACGCACTCTGCTATTGGCGGTCCGGGTTCGGAACCCCAGGCGTGCACCGATGCACTGCTTCTCTGGCCATGCTGAGGCCATGTCCCACATCCCACATACAGCAACTAGAAGAATGTGCAACTATGACATACAACTATCTACTGGGGCTTTGGGGAGAAAAAAAAAAAAAAAAGGAGGAGGATTGGCAATAGATGTTAGCTCAAAGCCAGTCTTCCTCAGCAAAAAGAGGAGGATTAGCACAGATGTTAGCTCAGGGCTGGTCTTCCTCACAAAAAAAAAAAAAAATAGTAATCTTGTCTTAGCTTGATCAAACCCTTTTAATCCACAAACTCAGGTCTTTTTCTCAGATAAAGAAAATATTCTCATAGTATTTGTTTAATTAGTTGTCCTCATATTTCTCCTCTCTTTGGAATGTCTATTGTTCATATTATGTCTTTGGATCTTTCTTCCAACTCTCTCATCTTTTCTTTTATGATTTCTATCTCATTGTTCTAGTATCTGAATTTTTTATTGTATGTTTGAAACCATCAATTATGTTCTCAGGAGGGTCAATCCTTTAGTCTGGTTTTTCCCACTTTTTTTTTTTAATTCAAATTTCATATCTTTTATTCCCAGAAATTATTCTGGTTTAGTTTTTTAATTGATTTTTCTCTTTGAACAATTTTAGCATTCTTCTCTTTAGTTTTTATTGATTTTTCTCTTTTGACAATCTTAGCAGTTCTTCTTTACTACACATCTCTTTGTGATATATAACTTGGACCTCTTCCCTTAGGTTACTGAGTTGTATGTGTGCATATGTATATGTGTATATCTGTTTTGTGTGGGTAACCACAGGCCCCCTAGGACCAGTTTGAACTGATCTCATATTATTAACAGAGTGATTAAGAGTTGTTTTTCAGATGCAGTGAGCCAAAAAATTGCAAGTCACATAGCCAGAGCATGCACAGAGGAGAAAATCTTGTCCAGAAATAACACCAAGAACCAAAGATTCTCCCTGCCATGGAACCAAAGGACCAGGACACTAAAGGAACTTGAAAGTCAGACCCTTATTGAAGCAAGGGATCCATTGTCTAGGAAGATAATGTGGTAAAGTCCCTTCCACACCTTACCATAAATGTTTAAAGCCCTTAAATTGAAACATGCCCCACCCGTGTTTCCACATACCAGCCTGTTCTCTGTAACTTCTTAAATTTCACCCCAAACCCTGAATCAGAGAGACAGATTTGAGAGCCTTGCCTCCTGTCTCCTTGCTGATAAACCTCACAATAAAGCCTTTTCTTTTCTTAAAAGCTAGTGGTGTAATTATTGGCTTTTTATGCGCATCGGGCAGAGAGCTCACCTTTTGTACAATAACATGCGTATTTAGTTATGATGGCTTTAAATCCATTAATATCTGTACACATCAGTCCTTTAGGGTTTGTCAAGCAGGGGAAAAATAATGTAAGCAATGAGATAGTATTACTACCAAAGAGAGCCAGTGGTAAATGAATTGGCAAAACTTTATTCCTCTCCTAAAGGTATAGAGAGCTTTTGTGCTCCCTGATCTCCTCAAGTACATGTGTCACCTCTCCCCCAAACACAGGAAGAGGAAGCAACCAGCTACCATTGTGGCTTCCCACAGATCTGTCAGTTCAGGCAGATTTTTCGAGATACCCATGGAATAAATTGTCCCTCCCTTTTGGAGATTCACAGGACTCCACCACTGAATGCCCTCTGGCATTCTTCACTTCCCTGAATTCTCTAGCAAAGGCAAAGCTTCCTCTGTATCATGAGTCCCTCAGCTCCCATCTGCCTTTGAGAGTGCCCAATCCAAGAGGCCATGCAGCCCTGGACACACCCTTGAGGCTTCCCTAGTTCAAGGCATTCATTTTTATTTTTTGTACTACCCTTGATAGAGAGTTGAGAGGCTGAGATAAGCAGGCACGTACTTCAAAGGGACATTTTTCTATCCTTGATTATTTTACAAGAATACAAATTATGTGAATATACTTGAAGTAAGACACAATGATTAAATCATATAATTTATGGGAATGTTCTTACTAAGTACAAACATTGACTAGTATTAATATTCTACTATCATGTTAATCAGTATTTTTTTTTTCTCTTTTAGGTGCTCTCTTTCAAGCTATATTATAGATTATTGTGGATATATAATTATGTCATGATTTATAAAAGAAGGGAAGCTTTAAATAGTTTAAAATGGAAATATATTTAACATATAGCAATTTTATATTGAAAAATAACTTTGAATATAGGTGATACCTCACAGGCTGTGACTAATCTCGGCCCTTCCACAGCCCAATTTTTGCTCTGGATATACATTGGTTTTACCTCTCTCTTTTTCTCCTTACCAGGCTGGTGTGCCCTGTTCACATCCTCTCAAAAGGCTGACATTTCAACAATGTACATTTCCTTTTCTTTCTTTTCATGTTGGAGAAGTCATAAATAAATCTCATAATCTATAATGTAAACTATTACTCCTAAAGTTATCTACTCTTCTATGACAAGGTATTAACTAATTTTAAGTTTTCTTGAAAATGTAGCTCATATTTTCTTGGGGTAAATGTAGTAAAATCTTGAAGCAAAGATTAATACCAAATAGAGAAATCCAGTGACTGGTTTGTTATTCATAGTTGATTGCTCAGGAAGACCTATAAAGTAATGCTAGTGTCAAGTCATATATATGCTACAGGTCCTGGAGGTAAAAGTAAAGATAGGAGAGCTGAATGGTCTTTTGGTGATTTGGGGAAAGAATGCATATGAACAGTGATATGGTTTGAATGTCAAAAGAAAATGCGTTATCTTTCTTTTAACAAAGGGTCTGTATTTGAATCACTGAAAAGGAGATAGATAAAATTATTTGTATGTCTTCATGATAAAAAAAAAGTTGATGGAAGTGAAAGCAACAGAGAAAATATGTGAATTCATGTTTATGTAAATGTACATAGAAAAATTTTGTTTCTGATCTGGGAAACATAAGGGGAGAGTTCAAATATATAATATTGATTCTTCTGAATTCTAGCTTCAGTCAAAGGATTTTGGCCCTGCTGAATGTTATACACTTCATTATATTTTAAAGCAAGATTTAACATATGTATGTGAATATTATAAGTTGTTATTACTTTCAGAAGAAATGGCAGTTAAACACAGAAAATATATTAAATTAATATTTTAAGCCCCAAAGTCAGTTAAAATAGCTCAGGATATGGAAGGACCAGTTATGTCATAATAAAGGACCTCCATGACTTGCATAATTGCTTAGTGTAACACCAATTTTTCCCATTCCATGAAAGCCTGGAGTAGTGTAGTATTATTTTGGGGATTTCCAACTAAAAATCCCTGGACACGGTTTAGGCTGTCACAATATTGGAGAACAGAAAACATGGACTGCCTGGGCCAAAATCTCTCTGACTTGACCAAATGCATAAAGTTATTTTTTTCTGTCTTCCAATGGTGAAGCAAGCAGTCCCCAATCAGAGTTTAGGGAGATTTGCTGTGGGCTGAGATCATGTTTGTCTGGGAATAATCTAATGTACTTTATGGGCAACATTTGGGTCAATGCAAAATTTAGCCCAGACAGACTATATGAATATTTACTACGGACAAAACAATAGACTAAGTATTATAAGTGACACATATATGAATGTGTATGTGTGTGTGTTTAATTTCTGAATTCCAGAGTTTCACAAACCATTCACTGATGCAGACATTTAATAATGGTGTCCAAACATAATATCTGATCTAAAAAATAACAATAAGAGTACGATAAACAGTGACCTGAAAGTGATTCTTAATGATGTTAGACATGGATTAGATCTAAAAGGTTGCTAGAATTCTGATGGGAAAATATATAGGGGCATATATACAGGGAAACTTTATGACCATAAAAGACATCTGAATATTTAGGGTATTAAGAACGAAGAAGGAGAAATAGAAAAACTGCAGAGATAGAAAGAGTTATACTGTGAAATGCTTTGTATATCTGGAAGTTGAATTTGGAGATTTTGAATCAGTAGGGTTTTATTTTTAGAATGTAATTGTTGCAACACAAAAGACAAATGGTATGAAAGTAGTAAAGGATGGAGATATGATGAAAAGAAGGAAACATCATCATCATCCCAACTTGGAAGAAGGAAAAATGGATCTAGAGAGGTGACTTTTTAACTTAGTTAACTAATAGCATAGTTGGGATGCAAACCTGGGTCAGCCTATATCAAAACTCATGTTCCTTCTACTATATCCAGCTGTCTCCAGGGAACTTGATCACACAGCTTTTACAGAACCTGTGAATATGGCTTCTCTCACTTCAGATAACTGAATCCAGATGACAAGAGGCTACTTCTAAAGAGTCAAACACAAAGTGCATACGAGTGCCTATAATGCACACACACAAATGCCACAAGGAGTTAGTCCTAAGATAAACTTTCAGTACTTCAAGTTTACATTATGATATTGTTTTAAACTTCAGTATTGTATCATATCATAGACATTCTGAAAGATGTTATTGAGAACCTACAAGTTTCCTAGTTTTCTGTTTAGCTCAGCATTCTGTGCTTACCACAGCAAAATTCACCCTTTCTGAAAAGTTTGTATCCTCATTTTACAAATAGTATTTTCTATTACAAAAACATCTAATCATTGTAGATAATATATAAAATACAGCAATTATTAAAAAATAAAATAAAATTTGACCTCCCAGAGAAAACCTCCATTAATCTATTGAAGGATTTAGTCATTTCTATTATTTAATGCACATATAAGAACAATCAGCAACATATTTGAAAGTATTTGCTTCCTTCTACTATTTACAAGAAAGTTAAAATAGCCAAAATACCCCATGTCTGAAGTTATGACTAGGCAATAATCATACTCAGTTTCAAAAGGTAATTTCAACTCTAATATGTAAAGAGTTTGGTAGTCATCGTTCCCATCCTTACAATAAGAAAAAAGATGGACAAAATAAAAATCAAACTTTTCTTGAACTCACCAGAGAAATGAGTTTGCAGGGCAAACAGTCACCCAAAGTTTGGAGAGATAGGTGCAAACCAGGAAGCATAGTCGAGGTCTACTTACCTGAAGCAAAAGCCACTGGAGCCATTAATTGGTAGGAACACTTGAATTACTGGAGGCTGAGTATGGACTAGCATGAGAGTGAGAAACTCCAGAGGGCCTGCAGTCTTGTGGGAGAGGCATACTTTCATGGATTTTACCTCTAGGAATCCCACCAAGTTGTCACAGAGACGAGTCAAGAAGAGATCCCCTCAGGATGAGAGGAAAGGTAACCATTTTGAAATACCTCAAGAGGATTCTCCATTATAAAGGCTTACTCACTAGGTTACAAGCCTTTAGGAGAGCCTTATCTCACCTGGAGGGAAGGGCATTCATCCAATTACAGCTATACCAGATCTTTCTGTCTCTTGTAAAAGAGGAAAGGGAGAAAGATAAAAAACAGTTGTGAAGGGATCACTGTAGCCCAAGGACAAAGACCCACCAAAAGAATTCAATTTAATCATATGATTACAAAACCTTCCCCTCCCCCACACCTTACTACCATATCAACAGGGCTCCAGTATAATAACAGTGGGTTACAGCTGAAAGAGCTCTTAGGCATGCTCTCTATTTAAAGAAGAGTTCTTAGAGAAGCACAAAGACAAGAGGAGAGGCAAAAACAAGGACACTAGATCTACAGCCCAACTCCTAGAAATTAACCTCAAATGATCTCAATTATTTTCACACTAGAGGTCTTTTATCTCAGTTTCTACTACCTGGTAGACTATGTCTATCTTTTAGAAAACAGAAAAAAAAATAGAAATTTAAAGATAAGGAAAAACACATTCTGAAGAGACAAAGCAAATAACAGAATCAGACTTGACAGAAATGTTGCAATCATAAGACAGAGAATTTAAAATAACTATAATTAATACATTAAGGGGTCTAGTGAAAAAAGTAGGCAACATGCAAAAGCAGATGTGGGATGTAATCAGAGATACAGAAACTCTGAGAAAGAATTCAAAGTAAATGCTAGAAATGAAAAAAGAAAAAACCACTGTGACAAAAATGAAGTCACAATGAGCACAATGAATGCTCACTGGTCAGCTGGACATGGCTGAGGAAAGAATCAGTGAGCTTGAAGATATGTCGATAGAAATTTCCCAAAGTGAAATACAAGGATAAAAAAGAATGAAAAAAAATCAGAACACCCAAGACCTGTGGGACAAAATCAAAAGATATAACATACACAAAATTGGAATATCAGAAAGAGAAGAAAGAGAATGAAACAGAAAAAAATATTTGAAACAAAAATGGTTAAGAATTTTCCAACATTAATAACAGACACTAACACACAGATCCGGGACGCTCACAGAGACCAAGCAGGATAAATATTTAAAAATATACCCATGGGTATATGATATTCAAAACGCGTTACACTAAATACACTGAGAAAATCTTGAAAAGAAGTGGGGGTGGTGAAGGAAAGTGGAGGAAGAGGACAACTTATCTATAGAACAACAAGGAATAAAAATTACAGCAGTCTTTGCATCAAAACCCATGTAAGGATACTGAGAGTGGAGTGAAATATTTAAAGTGTTCAAAGAGAAAATGGTCTACCAAGAATTCTATATCCAGCAAAATTATCCTTCAAAAGTAAAGGAGAAATAAAGACTTTTTCAGAAAAACAAAAGGCAATGGAACCATTCTGAAAACATTATTTTCTTTGAAGGCTGGATTTCTAGCTATGGTAAGCAGTCACTTATAAAATAATTATATATTTGACTTTTCCTGTGTTCATACAATAACTCGCAAACTTATCTTCTGTTAGTTTTTAAGATCACTTTTCCCTGGCCCAAAACTACCCACAGCAGCCAGGAGGCATGTATGTGAATGTGCTATATATAGATAGGTTTGCTACATAAAATACAGGATGCCCAGCTAACACTGAATTTCACATAAACAACAAATAATGTTTAGTTTAAATATATCCCATGCAATTTGGGAGATCTACTTATACAAAAAAAATTTGTTGTTTATATGAAATTCAAATGGAATTGAATGTCCAGTATTGTTATCAGCTAAATATGGCAAGCCTGTATATAGGTCAAACATCCCTCAGCCTCAATTACACCCACCTCATCACAAAAACTTGCCCAAGAGACTAGTCCCTGGCAAGTAGCATTAATTAGAATTATCAGGTTTTTCCTAATAGTTCATCTGCTTTACATCTCTATATATGTCAATTATCACCAGCAGGAAAAGCCTCCCACGTCATTATGAAAACTCTTGCTCTGTGTTGAGCAAAATCTTCTATAACCTCAACTTGTGCTTATTTTAAAACATATATATTTTTACTCTAGCTGAAACCTTCCATATTCTCCTGATTCTGATTTAACTGTGTCCCCATCATGTGGCAGCTATTAATTTTTCATCACACACCAACCAACATAGGGACTCTGAGGTAGTTGTGCTTCTTGCTTCTTCTGGAAATTCCACGTTGTTCTTTCTGTCACTTCTCTAAAAATCTGAGCTCCTTTGAAGCATGTTCCATCAGCTATACTACTCATACTCTCCAATCTATCAAATCCAAGATTACTCCCCCTTTTTAATTGAAGATATTAACACCTTCCTTACCATCTTCACACCATCACTATTTAGAGTATTAATTCCCATATTTCAATATCCGTGTAGAGAATCCATCCAACACCCTAACCTTTCAGTTTCTTTACCTCATGCCAACAGAATTCACTGTGGTCACTTACTTCCATGGTCTTACTGTAAGCCAGAGTTTCTCATTATTTTGCTGTGGCTTGTATTTGTGCTGTTATGAAGATACAGGTGCATCCCAGATATTAATCCCTTCTGTCACAAGGGCAGCTGTGTGGGAAAGTGAGGGCCAGAGCCAGGGTCCTGCTGCCCCTGGATGAAAGGAACCCTGTGGGTTGACCTCAGCTTGCCATGTATACGTTTTCATTTTGTATGTACACCCTTAATAGAAACATCTGGGAAGCAATTCCTTAGTTTGACATTAACTGCACTACCTCCTAATACTGATTTCAAGCATCCCACCAAACCATATTTCTCACACTTCCTCCTCACATATTCTAAATAACCTTCCTAACAATTTTTAATCCACCTGAATCCACTCACCAATGGACTCCACCACACATATGTTTCCCATTGTCCTTCTATTCTCACCACTCTCCATACTAGATGAGGTTCTAGGGTCTGACACTGTGGTCTCTTCTTGGAATACATACACAGTGGCCTAGTCCCACTCTCTCGGTCACCCTTAACAAAATTTCAGCCTTGATTCAAAATAGCTGAGCTTGGCTAAAAAACAAAAGATAAAGCCAAGCTCACATGTCTCAACATAAATATGTAGCCACAAGCTACATATGGGCTCTCAGGCTGTCAGCAAGCTTACCACATTTCCCATTCAATCATGCACTTTCTGAGTTGACTGTACCTCGCCTTCTTTTCTCAACTCGAAACTTCAGACTTGTTTCCCTTTACTTATTATTTGCTGTTTTCTGTTGCTTCTTAATTTGCTGAGTGATCAAAAATTATTAGAAGTGATCTCATTTTTATTCCACCAATGACAGTAGCCAATCAGGATCCATGTAATTTAACTTTCCTCTTTGTAATGATGAAATGTTTTGGCTTCTGTATTAGTTTCATAGGGATGCTGTAATAAAGTGCCACAAAATAGGTTGCTTAAAACAACCCAAATTTATTATCTCACAGTTTTGGAGACTTAGAACTTTAATATATCTTTTCGGGGACATAATTCAACCTATAACAGCATCTAATATAAAACAATTCCTCTACTTCACATTGAATTCCAATTCCCCCTGCCCTGGCTCTAAGATCATGTCCAGATGGAATCATATGTGGTGGTATCCATTACAATTTTTTTTTTTTTTGCTGAGGAAGATTCACCCTGAGCTAACATCCATGCCAGTCTTCCTCTGTTTTTTAGTATGTGGGCTGTCAGCACAGTATGGCCACTAATAGAGCCATGTAGGTCTGCATCCAGGAACTGAACCCAGGCCGCTGAAGTGGAGCGTGCTGAACTTAACCACTAGGCCACCAGGGCTGGCCCTCCATTACAAAATTTTTAATGTAAATATTACCTGTTAAATAAATATTCTCCTTTGGCATCATATATACCAACAACGATAACCCAATTAGAACCCCTTATCCCCATCAAAATCTTTAGAAACAATTCTTTATGTTATCTCTCTCTACTTCAACACTTCCTACTCTCGTCATCTCTGGCCAACTAGATTTTTTTTCTCCAACGTTGTGCCGAAGTCACTCCTGTCTAGGTTGCTACTGTCCTCCACCATATCTAAGGTCAATTCTCATCTTTAAATACAATTTATGCATTTTTAACTCTTCAACAACTCTCTTTACTTGACGCACAGAACACGACACTCTGTGGTCTGCCACCTATTTCAGTGGCAGCTCTTTGTTTGTTTTTTCTTTTGCTTCACATCCCTTTTCTGAACTCCAAAGCATACCCTTGTACAGGCCTTTGTGCTTCTCTTTTCTTCATCCACTATATTTTTAGGTAATTGTATTGATCTGCATTCCCACCCTATTGCATTCTAGATTTATAAGAGCAGATCTTACACAGTCCATGAGTTCAAATCTATAGAAATCTCAATATCAACATACCCAAAATTAAGCTTTGATTTCTTCCATAAATATCCAAATCTTCCCTATTTCAGCAAATGACCACTTTCTCTCAGTTACTTAAGCCCTATTAAAGCCAAGCAAGATTAATATGTATAAGGAAAATGACATCACGTGGTTATCATAGGAAAACTGGTGAAAACCAAAAACACAGAGAATATCTTTTAAAAGTCAGAGAAACAAATAAAAGCATTACCTTTACATACAAAAAGTGTCTTCCACCTCATTGTTCAGCTAGAGGAGTGGAAATCAGAAATTGAAGGATTGATGGAACAAATTTTGAAATAAATGGGAAAAATAGTAGATTAAAACCAATAATGTACATAAATTTTTACATTTAGTTTGAAGAATAAATGCTTTCATTACAAGTCAAATGCTGTAAACCAGATTTAAAACCAAATATATGCTGTATGCAAGAGTCACATCTCAAATACAAGTTCATAAAAAGTTGACAGAAGAACTGAGAAAGATATATTATGAGAACATCATTTAAGGGAAGGCTGGGGGCCAGACCTGGGGCTTAGCGGTTAAGTGCATGCACTCTGCTGCTGGTGGCCCAGGTTCGGATCTCGGGCATGCACTGACGCACTGCTTCTCCGGCCATGCTGAGGCCGCGTCCCACATACAGCAACTAGAAGGAAGTGCGGCTATGACATACAACTATCTGCTGGGGCTTTGGGGGAAAAAATAAATAAAATTAAAAAAAAAAAAAGAGAGAAGGCTGGTATGGTTATATTGAAATGAGAAGACATAAACTCTGGGGCAATAAATATTACTGAAGATAAAGAGGAAACATGATCATAAAAAAGGATCAATTTAAAACTAAAAGTAGTCATACGTCTACATGCATCTTGTAACATGGACTTAAAATATATCAAGTAAAAACAAACCAACCTAAATGAATAAATAGAATTAATCCAAGATACCACTTGAAAATTTTAACAAATTTTTCTTGGTAACAGCATAGGAAACTAACTTTTAGAACAAGAAAACTTGAATCATGCAGTTACAGCATTGACATATGGAAAACAGCATCCAACAACTGCAGTGTGCGCATTTTTTGAAGTGACCAGGGAATAATTACCAAAATTTGGCTCAACTAATTTCAAAGTTTCAAACTCATACTGAATATGTAATCTGACTATAGTAGAATTAAACAGGAAATCAATAATAGTAAGATAATTAGAAAATCCCAGAACATTTGGAAATTAAGTAATATACCTTTACCTAACTCATGGGTCAAAAAATGAATCATAGAGAAATTATAAAATGTTTTAAAATGGATGTAAGTGAAAATATATATTTCAAAGCTTGTGACAATGAAGCTTGTATAAAGAAAGAACTTTATGCATTAAAGATAACTCTGGGGCCGGCCTGGTGGCATAGCTGTTAAGTTCACGTGCTCCTCTTCGGTGGCCCAGAGTCCACAGGTTGGGATCCGGGGTGCAGACTGACAGACCGCTTGTCAAGCCATGCTGTGGCAGCATCCCATCTAAAGTAGAGGAAGATAGGCACGGATCTTAGCCCAGGGCCCATCTTCCTCAATAAAAGAGGTGGATTGGCATCAGAAGTTAGCTCAAGGCTACTCTTCCTCAACAAAAAAAAAAAAAAAAAAGATAATGCTAAGGCTGGCCCCATTGCCTAGTGGTTAATTTCTATGCACTCTGCTTCGGTGGCCCAGGTTCGTGGGTTTGGATCCCAGGTGTGGACCTACACCACTAGTCAGCTATGCTGTGGTGGCGTCACACGTACAAAAAATAGAGGAAGATTGGCAACAGATGTTAGCTCAGGGCTAATCTTCCTCAACAAAAAAGAAGAAAATTGGCAACAGATGTTAGCTCAGGGCAAGGCTTCCTCAGCAAAAAAAAAAAAAAACAAGATAATGCTAAAGACATAATAACATATGTAATTAAAGGAAGCAAATTGGAATAAAATCAATACTAACATAAAATAGAGAAAATTAAAAGCTAAAAGTTGTTTTTTTATTTCAAAGATTAATACAATTGATATATTTCTAGAAAAACTAATCAAAGTGGGATACACAAATTATTGATATAAAGAATATAAAAAAGTACATCACCACAGACAGTATAAAGCAAACCAAGAGGACAGAGTGAATAACTTCCTGTCAACAAGGAAAATAGCTTGAATGAAGCAAAATTATACTAGAAAAATATAACAAAGACTGATAAAAGAATATATAAAAAAATCAGAAAAATCCCATATCTATTTTAAAAATTAGACTATTATTAAGAAACTTCCCTCAAATAAAACTCTAGCACAAGATGACTCACTAATGAAAACAATTAAGGAAGGAAAACCACCAATCTTACACAACTAGTTCAAACGAGTATCTACAAGGAAAAATCAAACATAATATAGAATATACAGAAACAAATCCCACATGGATTGTGGATGTAAATGGAAAAGGTAAAACATTTTCTTGATGGTATCATAGAGAACGTCTTCCTTGTCTTGAAGAAGGGTGGGTGTAGTATGTCTTTGACAGGACTCAGAAACCACTAACCATAAAGGAAAATATAGATAAATTGACCTTTATAAAATGAAGGGCATAGTCATCAAAACACACTAAGGGAGTAAAAGGCTAGTAAAATAATGGGCAAAGATATGGCAATACATATATCAGACAAATGACTCACTTGTAGAATAAATAAATGACTTATAAAAATTAATAGGGAAATTAATTAACTTCAAAAACTGGCAAAAAAATTGAGCAAGTCTTTCTTCAAAGAGATATTCAAAACTCCAATAAGCATATTGGAGAAATGCAAATTAAAACCATATGAGATACGACCATAGACCCCAGAGTGTGAAAACAAGTTCTAAACCTTTCATACACTGCTGGTGGAAGTATAAATTAGTGCATCAGCTATGGAATACTGTTTTTCAGTATCTACTAAAGCTGAGCATATACCAGCCCTGTCATTCAGTAATTGCTCTGCTAGGTATATATGAAACTGAAATACACCAAGAGACATATAAAATAGAATACATAGTGGCATTATTCATAATAGTCTCAAACTGGAAATACTGTAAACATCTGTCAACATTAGATTGGGTTAAAGAAAATTGTATTGTATACAACAATCAGAATGAACCAATTACTGTCATACTCAACAGTAGATGAACAGCACAGTCATAATATTTAGTCAAAGAAGCCAGCCACAAAAGTCAACCATTGTAAACTTTCATTTGATTGGAATTTAAAATCAGGGAAAACTAATCTCTCAATCATGATAGAGGTCAGAATATTGGTTATTTCCAGGATTAATAATGATTAGATGGAGGTATCAGGGAGGCTTCTGCATTGTCAATAATATTCTATACCTTGATCTGATGAGTTTGACAGATATCATTTCTATCCTCATTTTTCAAATAAAGAAACTAAAATTCACAGCCATTAAATTAGTTACCTGGGTCATTCAGTCAGTGAATGAAGAATACAAGAGGATGCAAAACCTGATTTTCTAATATTAACCATTGAGCATCTGGAAATACAGGCTAGGGGCATCTGTGGGAGCGGTGGGATTCTGAAAGATTGATTTGGAAAATAAAAGAAGTAGTAGAGCATAAGACTGTCTGACTAACTGGAACATTCCACTCCTGGGATCATGCTCGATAGTAGATTTTTCTTTACCAATTGAGAGTGATGAAAACACATAATTTGGTATTCAGTGGTTTCCATCATAGAGTCTCAGAAGCAGCTATATATTACCTTTCAATAATATGAGAAAATGGACTAGGAGACAGTGAGGATGGCTCATATCATTACTCAGGGGTCCAGGAAAGAAAATCTTATAAGCCACTGCCCTGCAAATATTTCCCTGTCTCTGAGAAAATAGTGTTTCTCTAATAAGAGTTGACACTGAATCAAGTATGCCTGTTTTATAATGGCAATGTGAGCTCTGATTTTAGATCCCTGCAGATGTTTTGAATTGCGAGCATACAAGTCCTAGAAAAATCTATATTGCAAAAGCAAATACTTTCACAAAAATTACTTCTTTCCTTTTACTGCAGCTAATATTACACCTCAATCTATTTTCACTTTAAAGTTTTTGCCTTAAGTTGTGATTATAGCTGATCACCTATAATAATGACCATCTGAATACCCGCTTGTTTTAAATAAAAACAGACATACTGCCAAAAAAAAATAATGGTTTTGTTCTTAAGAAAAGAAGACCTATTGAGCACAAAGTTCATCTTTTGAGATTTAAATTTGCAAATTTTTTATCTTTAATCTTCAAGCATTTTAATTCTATATTTGTGTTTACGGCAAGGTAAACCAACTTCATCTAAGTTTTTATTTTCTTGTGATAAACAGAGAATTAAAAGAAGAATGGTAATATTTTGGCTTTTTGCTCAAATTCAAATCTGAATGCCCCTTCAACAACTTTTCTAAGTAGTGTTGTTAATGCTCTGTTATTGTAATGCATTGAACACAACAGCATTTAACGTTTAAATACAGTACTGTAATTAAATGTTTATATATCTTCCTAACCATGATTTTTTCTTAAGGTACTATTTTATCTTTTTTTATCTCTAGTTCCTCTAAAAGTTCCTGATTCGTACAAAGGTTTATTCCAAATGTGTCTGATGCATGAATTAAAAGCTATTTCCCTCAAAACTCTCACTGGGGAAAGGGCAACAATACACTGGAAAGAGGTTAATATTTGCTAGACAAAGGACCAGTCACTGAATATTTCAGAAGAGATAGCTGAAGATCAGAGGGATTAAGTCTTATGTCCAGGGATATGCAATTAGGAGGTGACAGAGCCCTGACTGGTACTTATGTAAAGTTCCTTCAATTTATCTTTTGACATATATATTTCCAATAATATTTTCCTAACAAGTTACAGACTTCTTCCTCGATTGTTCCTTAAGCCAGTTCTTTTAATATATATTTTTTCTAAAGTTTCTTCTTTTTTTTTATAGTTTTACTTTAGTGAAATCATCCAAATAGCATGAAGCATGCTCAGTTTAAAACTTGAAATTTTTAAGACTACAAAAATTCTTCTGGTGCTTTCTTATTTTCTACATGCATCCCTACACCTCCAGTGTGACGACCACAATATCCCAATGATTGGGAATACTGTTTTCTTTTTACAGAGGAGAAAGCGATAAAGAATTTACAATCTTTGCCTGAAGTCAAATAGCTAATTGGTGCATTTTTAATGTCTACTTTAAGGAAATCAGCAACTCCTATAGCACCTCTAACCAGATGTACAGACACCCCTCTTCCTTATCTTTGCTTGTTAATGCATCCTTCTTTAGCCTTAACGTGGTGATAGACTGAATTTATACTTTTATGAATCAATTGCTTCACCATATGGATCATCAAATGATCTCCAAGCATTCAGTATGTATAAGAACAAATTGGAAGATATTCAAGATGTCTGAGACATGTGTTTCATAGATCGTTTCTGTTACAAATATTTACATTAACATAAGAAAAAAAACCACACAGCACTATTCATATGATATTAGCATTTTCAAAGACAAAAATAATTGACCTCAAACCACTTCTTTTTCCACATTAAGCACACATCAGAGATTTAAATAATCAATAAGAAATTTTAAAAATAAGGCAAAATATTAACTTACCTAAAAGTACGTGTAAGGACTTTTGCTGGGGGCTGTTAGATATTTTTCAACTTTTACGGGTGGATGGGATTAAACATTTGTGTCTGTGCTTTGTCATGTATTTCACTATTTTGAGAATATCATCCAGTCAATTATAACAACTGTCTCTCAGATTTCACTGGTTTGAATTTTTGTGCATTTAAATATTAAAAAAATACATCTGATTTGAGTGTCAAGGAGTTCATATATACCAGTACTAATGCTGTAAATAATAACTAGTTGTATTGAATGCTTAATATCCTGTAGAATTTTAAAGATTTATTCATATTATTTTATTAAATTATTACAACAGGCCAAGGAATTAAATACTAATGTTATTCCGATATTATAGATGAGAAAAATGAAGGCTGGGGAGGTTGAGAAGCTTGCTCAAAATCATGCAGTTTTCTAAACAGTGTAGCTAGAACTCAAACTCTGGAAGTCTAAATTCAAAGCCAATTCTCCCAATAAATATGCTCTCTTTATCAAATATATTTGTTTGTATAAACATGGACCTAATAAAAAGAAAATGGTTACATAAACCAAATGAGAAAAAAATGACCCCAAAATACATATAATTACATAATTTCTTAGGTATAACCAGCGATATCAGCAAATAAAGTGGTCAGTAATAAATATTATCAATAAATTTGAAGCTCGTTAATCAATTTTCAGTGTCTCAGAAGTGAAAGAAGACAAATAATATGAAGTTAGTCATGATGGACAAAATATCCATTTTATAGAGAAGAGAGAGCTCTCAAATATGTGCCTTCCAAAAGACTTTGGGGGCCCGGCCCGGTGGCGCAAGCAGTTGAGTGCACACGCTCCGCTGCAGCCCGAGGTTCGCAGGTTCGGATCCCGGGTGCGCAAGGATGCCCTGCTTGTTAAGCCATGCTGTGGTGGCGTCTCATATAAAGTAGAGGAAGATAGGCACGGATGTCAGCCCAGGGTCAATCTTCCTCAAGAGAAAAGGGGAGGATTGGCATTGGATATTAGCTCAGGGCTAGTCGTCCTCACCAAAAAAAAAAAAAAAAAAAAAAGACTCTGGGATGTTACAGAGCATTTAAAATTGTAAATCAAGGATATATGAAAAGTAAATGCTTTCAATATACATTAAATAGGAAAGAGGCATACATCCCAAATGATCTTCTTAAAACATTAAAAGAAAAAAATGTTGAAAGGAAACATGAAATGTGAATTAAATTAAAATTAAATGTTAAATTAAAATTAAGAGGCTACAAAATTGCTATATTTTTCTTCAGATTGCCCACATGACATACATATTCCTTCTATAATCTCTAAAACAAATAGTTACAGAAATCAATAATACATGCTTCCTACAGTAATTTTATATTTCCAACATTCCTATCTGATTCGATGGGTAGTGAAATCTCCCTGCACTGTAATTACATTGACACCTTGCTGTGTTTGGCATATTTTATAAGTAGAAAGTAGACGGAATAAATTTTTTTCTTCTTCCTACTTCTAATCCTTCTGTTGTTTCATGTCCATTGCAGTGAATTCCATTTTCACGGGAAGCTTGCCTGCCAGTCTCTACTGAGAGGGCTGAGTGGAAGTGAGAGAGAAGAGACCATTTGGAAAAAAGAACATCCTAATACTTTCCTTTATCCTGGGCAGTCACTTGGATAATTTAATATCAATTTTAATATTGATATTAAAAATCAATGATGATATCACAGATGTTTTGTTCTGAGTAATGAAACATTTTCAAATGGAAATCAATGGTTACATGGTGAGATGAGGCGTCTATTGTCCACGCCTTGTGTTCCCCAGAGTAGATAACTCCACTCTTTTACTGACTAGATTTTCAATCAAGTCACTAAATCACACATCTCCCTTTAGACATCTGCCTCTTGTACCATGAGCTGTATGTGTCTCACTGCATTAGGTCAGGGCTAATCATTAAGTTTGCTTGCTTCTTCCTTTATAATAATTGTATTTAAAATAATATTGAGCGTATAAAGCAAGAAGCATTCTATTCTCTTCAATTAGGGTTCAAGGAAACTATTACTTGCTGTTGGCACTAGATGGATTTAGATGTCTTCTGAAAACAGGATTACATTTGTTGTCAGGAAAATTTTTTTCTCATAAATTGATTATTTACTAATAACATTTATTATTTACTATGCATCAAATACAGTGTCTGGTGTTGGGAATACAATGATAGGTAAAATGTAGGTAAGAATGCCTGGAAGTAGGTTACAGCTCACTGAAGGGGATCACGGACTAAATAGAAAATTACAATATTTGGTGATAAGATCTTTGATGTAGAGGATAAACACAGGTACAGTGCAATTACAACTCAGACGTGAAAGGCTAAGTTTCTTCTATTACATGATTTTATGTCAATGAAACATCAAAATAAATTTGAGAACCCCGTAATTGAGACCTGCTTGGGGAACAGTAATAAAATGTGGGTTTTCTGGAAATTTTTTGAAAAGATCTACACATCCTCAAAACAATGTTGCACAGTGGATTTTGTTCTAATCAACAGCATTTATCATTTAAATTATGTGTGGAACTTTTTCTTCCATTGGTCAAATAGACTCATTAACATTGTCAGTAGCAACATCTTTAAATTCTGCGGATAATGACATATTATGTCATAATGTGTCTCATTATCTCCAGCATTTAAATATGTATCTCCAGAGATATATCATTATCTCCTATTCTCATATTTATATATGATGATTATCTCATGTATATGATAATCATTGTCTCATATGTTTATGTACATATACATATATTTTTTGAAAATTCTGGAGAGAAGCAGTGTCTGAACACACATTTGCACCCTCCCAAAAAAAACTCACAAATTATTATATGTAAAACCCACTATCTATAATAGGAATAAAACAAAACTTGGCAAAGCATACGAATGTGAGTTGTCAGGGAAGTTCACAGTAGAGTCTGATCTAAACATAACAAAGGAATGGGAGGAACAAACATTCATTGAACCCTTCCCATGTATCATGGTTTGTGTTAAATATTTACAGATAACATTTCATTAATCAATATAAAATGTTTAGTTAGAAGGCCCCTAAATGACATCTAACACAGTACCAATATCAGATGAGAAAACCGAAACCCAGAGGCATAAACTGAAATCTTCCAGAAGTCTTGACTCTTCATCTAGCGATTTTTTCTTTTTTCCCTCTCTTTTTCTCAAATTGAGGATAGGAAAGATTGGTTTACAATAATGTTACTTGCATCACAAGTATTGCATTGCATGCTTAAATTTATTTCAAATGAGATTAAATACATCTTGAAAACCTATGTAGAAATATGTATATTATTTTTAAAATATATTGCATTTGAAATTGTACGCACACATACCTCAATACACACATACATAAATCCACATGATTTAAGAGATGAAAAATCCAATTTACAACGATGTCCTCTATTTAGTTTGCACAGATGGCATGTTCTTTTTGAGATGTAGTTGTGTTGAACTCAGTAACCTAACTATCCTCCTATTCTGCTAGAAAATACCCATAATGTTCAGTGAAAAAGCTTACACTACAGAAAAACATAATGCCATAAGAAACACCATATGTTAAAAAAAAAAAAAAAAAAAGTTTCCCAGAATGAAGACCCTGAACTTCCTACCTAGAGTCTTTTTTTTTCTGGCCAAAAATATCCTAGAAAATCCTCTTTATCCTTGAACATGAATATGCCCCCCATCTGCACTCACCTGAAAGGCAACACGGTTCTCTGGAACTCCTGTAGTTTCAAGTTTAATCTCTTTGACATAATTGACATAGCTGCTGGCAAGAGCCATTTCTAAGGAGTGGATCCTGGAGTACTAAATCACAGTGTCCTTTTGATCTTAGGCATGTCTATACAGGTAAATTTAGAGCAAAATTTAAATATACTGTTGAAATGGGGATAAACATCACCAAAGTACAATTACAGGCAACAGTAATTTTGCAGAAGTGTAATTCCATGCAAATTTTTTTTCCTGCAATGGATGTGAGGAGCAGTGATCCGTTTGGTCCCTTTATCACTAAAAGACCTTCAGTGCTTAGTTTACAACCTCTGAGGGGTCACTCATTGCCTAGTCCTCCCTCAGGCACCGCATGCACTGTTTGGACCCTCAGACCTGCTGGGCACACATCCCAGGACATCAGAGCAATATCCAACATCCAAGCCAAGACTCTCCATTTGTGGCAAATTTTGTCAGGTGGTAAAAATGGAAAACTAAATCTCACCAAATTATTCTGAATGTTTTTATTTTAAGTATTACTTGTACTGCCCTTAAAAACTGAAGGTTTGCCAAGAACAGAAGAAAACTTTCAGGAAAAAAATGAGGCTCTGTCCCTCAAAGTAAGAACCTGTAATTTTTCAGTGGCTTTGCTGCTAATGTCAGCACGTGCCTTCAAGGAACGTTTACCCTGTCTGCACATGCTGTGGCAGCCAGGAATATTGGGAAGATCGTGTTCCTTTTCCATTTATTAATCAAATACTGAATTGATGCTAGCTAGGCACAGTGCTTTCTAACCACTCTCTATTCTCTAATTGTGTTTGGTAACTATTTTCGCATAAAAATTGGGATACATTCTAAGCCCTGATTGGGTGGGTTCTACATTGTGTCAATATAAAAAGTAAAATAAAAAGTACAGTATCATATCACAAATACTTTGTAGATAATTTACCAGAACGTTTAGTACTCACTCTGTGGCCTTATTCTGCAGGAAAATCATCAATCTTATTAGAAATTTAAAACTTTTAATTTTACTGGGAAAATGTCTTCCCATTAACAAAGGTGTAGCCAATGCAGATGATAGAAATGAGGGAGAGCAGGAATTATTTAACATAAAGAACCCATGTTTCTCTATTTGACAACCGTTTCTCTGAAGCCATCTTATAATTAAAAAGAAAAAGGTATAGCTTCTTAGTCTTTGTCTCTTACACATATGGCTAACATTTGCAAGACATGAAGGTAGAAAGGTTACTATAATGTTTATATTTAAGAATTATAAAGAATTATAAATTCATTTATATGGTAGTCATTGTGGGCATATCATAACATACAGATTCAGAAAAATAACTAAATAAATATCGTGAGTGATTTGTATTCAAGATACTGGCTGCAGCAGATAACATAATTCGCTGGGAATTTACAGTTAAACAGCATGATAAAATGAGTTTGTGCTATATTTGTGTAAGGGATATGGGACTTCTGATAAATATGAGTTATAAAACCAAAGTAGGCTGTACCTTATTGCCTACACTGGATGCAAGACCCTCATAAAGTGCACCTTCCCAGTTGACCTATTCATTACCCTTGACATTAAACTCCTATAAGTTGCTGGCATGGCCTTTTGAATGTAAGAACTAAAAGGTGACTACTTGAGGCTGATGTATTTTTAATAATGGCAATCCTGAGATACCTTGTGGTGGAAATTGCAATTGATGCCAAGGTGATTAGCATATGTTCCAGCTGCAGCCAGCCCTTCTGCTGATTTCCCCAATGAACTGTGAACCTCAGAAGTGTTTTGCTGACCTTGTATTGAATGTGCTTTTCCAGAATTCCCTTTTGGAAAGATACAAAATATATTTAACTCAGAGTGGCAGCTGTCTTTTGCGTACTGGTGAACTTGAGGGGTAATGGAAGATGGGTCCAAATCATAACAATATCATCTTGGATGTAAAGATATGGTAAAATTCTTAGACAAAGAAAGAGATATATAAGCTGTAACTATAAATTAATGTAAGTTGAACTTTAAAAATTGTACAAGAATTTGTCATCCAAATACTGTGGATTTGTTCAAAATAGTCACCTCAAATGGCTGTCTAATTGTCCCAATGCTGCTACCATTGATACAAACAGTTTTGGAACATTGAATTTTATTGGTAAAATCTCTTATAATTGTAAATGAATTACCTTCATTCACATATTTCTTCTGTCATAACCAGTATTAAGCCTACAAACATACATTAACATTATTTTGGAATTACAAGGAGCTGCACCAGTAAAAGCATAATATGGAATTTTAATTCATTTTCATGAAAGGGCAGTTCTAAAGTCTCTCCAGGGAAATTTCTACTATAGTTTATATATGCCATATCCTTCTGTTAAAATCAAATCACCCCAAGGGGAACACTAGGTAAATCTATAGCATCTATTAATATACTATTCTTAGATTCTTGGATGAGATGACAGCAAACATAATGAAAAATTCCATTTGACATATATATCATTTTGTGGAGACAAAACTTATCCATAAAACCCCTTTCAAAACAAAATACATGTGGAAATAAATACTCCATAGTCTGAGGCACAGAGATTTAGAAATGTAAGTTTTATTTTGAATAAGCTAATATTGTAAAAAGACAACAGCAGTTGCTGTCATTTTGAGACTTCTTTCATTAACTCACAAGTCATTTAGCAAAATGTTTATTAGATTCCCAATATGTAGTAAGTTGTGCAGAGATGAGACTTTTAAATAAAATGTGAGTCAGAAAAAGATAATTTGATATCAGATAAATAAATTCCCTTGTGCTTTGAAAAATAGCTCATGGTCTGATCAGTAAATATTCACCCAAAAAAGGCTATTGAGGATAACTTCAGAACTAGCTGCATGATGCAGCATACTATGTATTCCATGAGGTAAGAGAAAAGTGAATTTAAATACACATCTAACAGTGATGGAGCAGGGAAGAATCAGTATCATATGTTATCTGGAGGTCTAATGTAGACTAAATTCAAGGATCAGATTTGCCACAACTAGCAATCAAGATCTTTGGTTTCACGTAACTAGGAATGCAAGAGAAACCTCATTCACAGACTGAGGATAATAAAAAGGTTAAATGATGTTATTTTTAGAAAAGAGAATAGGGAGTAAAGTAACAGCAAAAATAAAAACTTGATATATGATGGAAGTGATAGTAGACACTGAAGATCAGCTGAGAAAATAGTTAATATTAAATATATATGGAAAAAAGAAAAAATGTATAATTTTATGATTATCTCACTCCATACACATAAAAATGAATTCTAGGGAATTTAATATACAAATCCAGAACGCAAAACTGTATAGCTTTTCAAAAAATATAAAAGACTACCTGTATGCTGTTATGAATGATAAGGATTTACTAAACAAGAGAAAAGAAATGCCAACCATACAAGTAGAGACTGCATAAAAAAGGTTAATCCAATTGGAAAATTTTATTGATCCTAATATATGCTACTCACAGCTCTGGGTGCTTTGGGGTACATTAGTGAAGAAAACAAAGAAAGATCTTTGCTCTCTTGGAGTTTATATTCTAGTAAGGAGAGACAGACTGAAAAATAAAAAAAAAATTCACATCATAAATAAGTTATTACATAGTATGTTAGGAAGTTATAAATTCTACAGGGATAAGTTAAAAGTAATCTAGGGTAGAAAGATCAGAATTTCTGAAGTGGGGTTAAGGGTAATTGCAATTTTAAGAAGGGTAACCTGTTTAGGTCTTGTTGAAAAGGTGCTATTTGGTCAAAGATTTGAAAGAGAAAGCATCAGTCATGCAGATAACTGGGGGAGAAGCATCCCTGGGAGATGGAAGAGTGAGGGCAAAGGTCCTATACTATGAAACATTTCTATGTATTCGAGGAACACTGTGGAGGTCAATGGAGCTGGAGCAGCGTAAGCAAAGGGGAGACTATTCAGAGCTGATGTCAGAAGTGAAACGGAAGCTATGCTTCATATGGAGCCACACAGACCATTGATTTCTGTGACATGTTTCAGAAATCCTTTCTCGTTCTACATGATGAGGATATTTGCACACATTTTCTCCTAAAAGTTTAATGTTTTGACTTTTCCAGTCATATGTTTAGTCATCCAAAATTCACTATTTTCTATGATGAGAGGAAATGAATTATATTTTTTTCTTATGGCGAATCAGTTGCTCCAACACTGTTCATTGACTAGGTCCTCCCATTTCCACTCATTTGTAATGCCACCACTGCCATAACAAATTTCATTTATGCATAGGTGTGTTCTGCACTGTCTATTTTGTTCCATTGGTCTTACTTGGTTTATCCTGTTAAAAAACTACATGGCATTATGCACCATTGCTTTCTAATACGTGCCTTTACCTTCAACAAAATTGTCTTACTACTCTTAGTCCATTGATCTTCCATTAGGAAAACTAGGAACAGATTGCCAAGTTCTACCAGAAATAACAATTTTAAGAACTTGAACGAAATTCCACTGAATTTGAAGATAATAAAAGCAAAATTGACACCTTCAGAAAACTGAGTCTTTCTAAATAATGACTCTACTATATCTCTCCATTTAATTGGAATCTCTTTGTAAATATTTTTAATTATATTTATTCTGATAACTTTATAGCTTTTAAATTGTGTAAAATTTTTAAATTATACATCTAACTGTTGCTGGAGTATAAAATAAAATTCTGATAGAATTTTTAATATGTTTATTATATATATAGCAAACATTAACCTCTTCTTCATGTAATAATTTAGCTGTAGATTTTTTTGTGTTCTAAGGAGAGAATCACAGAATCTCTAAATAATGACTTTTTTTTTTAATGGTTAAATTATTATTTTATTCCTTCATTTTTCTTTCTTCTTTTTTTTTTTTTTTTGGTAAGGAAGATTAGCCCTGGGCTAACATCCTTGCCCATCTTCCTCTGTTTTATATGTGGGACTCATGCCACAGCATGGCTTGATAAGCGGTGAGTAGGTCTGCACCTGGGATCCAAAACTGCAAACCCCGGGCTACTGAAGTGGAGCACATGAATTTATCCACTACTCCACCAGGCCAGCTTCCTCATTTTTCTTTTTATATTTTGTCTTATTGCTTTATCTAGGTCTTCCAGTTTAGTGTTGAATAGAAGTTGGGTTGGTAGACACCATTGTTTCATTCCTGGCTTTAAAAAAATTACATTTTTCCAATATGTGTGACTTTTGATGTAGGATATTTGTAGTCACACTTTAAGCTAGTAAAGAAATTCACTTCTATCTCAAGTAAGCTTATTTTTTTATCATGATTGTCGGTATTTTGGCAGATCATTTTGTATCTGGTTCAATAATTATATTTTTCCCTTTAATCTGTTGATGTGAGTCATGCATTCCTGGGATAAATCCAGCTTAGTCATAATGTATTTTTATCTACATTTTTAGATTTGGTTTGCAAATATCATACTTTATATTTTCAAAATAATCTGTATGCTTTATTTCCAGTATGCAACATATATATATTTTTCTATCTTATTAGCATTAAAAGAACGTTAATACTAGAAATGATGCAACTACTGTTTGTGAATATTTCTAAGAAAAAAATGTGATGCATTTATTATCCGTCATCTTAAAACAGATATAACAAAGTTAGATTCTAATATATTCCTTAGAAATATTTTGTTTGGCCTGATCAGCATTTAAAAATTGTAAAAAAAATATTTATCATTCTGGAAATTTTACATTAAAATCCATAGTTCCAGCTTTTCTTGGAAAATCTACACATTTGCTAATACAAGAGCTAACTCCTCCATTATAATAATTCTCTGAAACTGAACGGCAACCGCCACATTTAGTCAAGAAAAAATGTAGATTGCCACAGACGTGACTACTGTCTGTGGTTTAAACCTGTCTCACTCACATAATTTTAATAACATGCCTGACACATACAGACCCTTTCTTGCATCATCCATCGCCGATTTCCTCTACTAACCTGGGTAACAAAGAATTGAATCTGTATGTATCCTGTTTCTAAAAACATGATAAATGTTTCATAAAAATGAGTGGCAAGAAGGGGCCAGCCCGGTGGCATAGCTGTTAAATTCATGCTTTCCACTTCAGTGGCCTGGGGTTTGCCGGTTCGGATCCTGGGCGCAGACCTACTCACCGCGCATCAAGCCACCCTGAGGTGGCGTCCCACATAGGAGAGCTACATCTCTACAACTGTGTTACACAACTATGTATTGGGGCTTTGCGGACGAAAAAAGAAGAAAAAGAGGAAGATTGGCAATAGATGATAGTGCAGGGCCAATCTCCCTTGAAAAAAAAGATTAAAAAAAATGAGGCAAGGAGAATTTCTATGCACATAAGTATATATATATATATATATATATATATATATATATCTCCTTTTATCCAACAATAATAAATATACAATATATTTTTCTTTTATGCTTTGTTGCCAGAAAGATCAGAATTAAATCTAGTGTTTTATTGGAGTACATTTCTTTTGTGTGTGTGTGTGTGTGTGTGGAAGACCAGCCTTAAGCTAACATCTGATGCCAATCCTCCTCTTTTTGCTGAGGAAGACTGGCCCTGGGCTAATATCCATGCCCATCTTCCTCTACTTCATATGGGATGTCGCCACAGCATGGCTTGACAAGCGATGCGTCTGTGCGTGCCCAGGATCTGAACCTGCGAACCCCAGGCCTCCAAAGTGGAGTGTGTGCACTTAACTGCTTCACCACCGGGCGGCCCCTGGAGTACAATTCTTTTCTGCTTTTTTTTTTTTTGGTGAGGAAGATCAGCCCTGAGCTAACATCCATGCTAATCCTCCTCTTTTTACTGAGGAAGACCGGCTCTCAGCTAACATCTATTGCCAATCCTCCTCCTTTTTTTCCCCAAAGCCCCGGTAGAGAGTTGTATATCATAGTTGCACATCCTTCTAGTTGCTGTATGTGGGACGCGGCCACAGCAAGGCGGGAGAAGCGATGTGTCAGTGCAGGCCCGGGATCCGAACCCAGGCTGCCAGTAGCAGAGCGCACGCACTTAACCGCGAAGCCACGGGGCCGGCCCTGGAGTACATTTCTAATTGCATAATAGAGCAATGTCGGTCTTGAGTTTTGTCTAAGTCAGAAATTGTGTGATCTTAGCCTAGTTACTTTATGTCTGTTTCCTTATTTGAAAAATAGAGATAATTTTAATTTCCATGATCACTTCACAAAACCGCTTAAGTATCAGATATATTCAAAACACATTGAAACATTTGACAATCACGAGATATTGTGCTAAGGTAGGCTATAAGTTTGATAACCTTATGTCCTTAGGACATTTATCACTTGGTATATCACTTTTTTCTCCCATACATTTTTTGAATTGAGATATAACACATACCATAAAATACACATTTTTGAAAGTCACAATTTGGTGGTTTTTAGTGTATTGACAAGGTTGTGAAACTACACTAGTATCTAATTCCAGAATATTTTCATTTTCCCCAAAACATACTTATACCTATCACCAGTCACTTCCTAGGCCCTTAACCTTAGCTCCTACAATGACTACTTCCTATCTCTATGTATTTGACCATTCCTGAAATTTCATATAAATAGACTCATACGTGTGGCCTTTTGTGTCTGGCTTTTTTCATTTAGCATAATGTTTCAAGTTTCATTCATGGTGTAGCATGTATCAGTATTTGATTCTGTATAATGCCTGAATAATATTCTATTGTATGGGTATACTATTTTTTGTTTTTCCATTCACCAATTGATGGATATATTGTTTTTTTCTGTTTTTTGGCTATTATGAATAATGCTGCTATGAATATTCATGTACAAGGCTTTGTGTAGGCATAAGTTTTAAACACTTGATTTTATGCCTGGGAATGGAAGTGCTGGTCACTCTACACATAGAGGACTTTTTGAGGAACTAACAGGCTGTTTTCCAAAGTGGAGGCATCATTTTACATTCCCAATAACAATGTATAGGATCTCAATTTCTCTACAACCTTGAGAACACTGGGTATTGCCCATATATTTTAATATAGCCAATCTCCTGGATATGAAGTGGTATTTCCTTGTGGTTTTGATTTGCATTCTCTTAATGAATAATGATTTTGAGCATTTTTTCACGTGCTTATTGACATTTTGTATATCATCTTTGAGCATTTTTAGCTACAAATTTCCCTTAGAATTGGTTTCACTGCATTCCATACATTTTGCTATGTTGAGTTTTCATTCCCATTCATCTCTCAGTAGTTTCTAATTTCTCTTGTGATTTCTTCTTTGATCCATTTGTTGTTTAATTTCCAAAAATTTGTGAATTTTCCAATTTTACTTCTGTTGTTGATCTCTAACTTCATACTGTTGTGGTTGGAGAACACACTTGTATGATATCTATCTTTTTAAATCTATTGAGTCTTAATTTGTGGACTAATATGATCTAGTCTTAAAAATGTCCCATGTGCACTTGAGAAAAATGTTTATGCTTTGCTGCTGGGTAGTGTTCTGTATATGTACATTAGATCTAGTTGGTTTATTGTGTTGTTTAGGCTTCTATTTCCTTACTTATGTCTGTCTGATTGTTCTATCCATTATTGAGAGTGAGGTATTGAAGTCTCCAACTATTATTGTAGAACTGTCTTTTCAATTGTCAGCTTTTACATCGTATATTTTAATGGTCTGTCATTAGTACACAAATGTTTATTATAGTTACATCTTCTTGCTGTATTGAACCTTTTATTAATATATATTCTTCTTTGTCTCTTGTGAACTTTTTTGATTTATAATATTTTGTTTGATATTAATATAGCCATCCCTTCACTCTTTTGATGCTATTGACATGAAATGCCTTTTTACATCCTTTCAATTTCGATGTATTTGCATCTTTAGATCTAAAGTGAGTCTCTTGTAGACAACATCTAGTTGGATCATATATTTTTATCCATTCTACCAAACTCTGTCTTTTGATTGGAAAGTTTAATACATTTACATTTAAAGTAATTATTGATAAAGAGGGACGTCCTTCATTTTGCTATTTGTTTTCTATATATCTTGTAGCTTTTTTTGTTCCTCATTTCCTGCATTACTGCATTATTTTGTGTTTAGTTGGTTTTTGCAGTGAAGTCTTTAATTCTTTTGTCATTTCCTTTTGTATATTCTATACTATTTTCTTTGTGGTTACCATGGAGATTACATTTAACATCCTAAAGTTATGATATCCTAATTTGAATTTACATGAGTTTAACTTCAATAACATACAAAAATTCGGCTCCTTTATAGCTCTGTCCCCACACCTTTCAGTTGTTGTCACAAAATTATATCTTTATATGTCATGTGGCCAAAAACATACACTAATAATTCTTTTAAATGCATTAGTCTCTTAAATTCTGTAGAAACCAAAATGTGGAGCTACAAAGCAAAGGTACAATAATACTAGCTTTTAGACAAGTAATTGTTTTTTTAATGTGTTAGTCTGTTAAATTACATAGAAAACAAAAAAATGGAATTACAAACCATTGTTACAATAATACTAGCTTTAATAATTGCCCCATGTATTTACCTTTATTGAGATCTTATTTCTTCATATAGCTTTGAGTTCTTCTCTTTTCCTTTCTTTTCACCCTGAAGGACTCCCTTGAGCATTTCTCGCAAGGCAGGTCTAGTGGCAATAACCCCTGATGTTTTTGTTTATCTGAGAATGTCTTTATTTCCCCTTCACTTTTGAATGACAGTTTTGCTGGATATAGGATTCTTGGTTGCCAGTTGTTTTCTTTTAGCACTTTGAATTTATCGGCCCACTGCCCCTGGCCTCCAAAGTTCCTGATGAGAAATCTGCTTATAATCTTATTGAAGATCCCTTGTATGTGACAAATCACTTCTCTCTTGCTGTTTTCAAGATTTTCTCTTCGGGTCTGATTTTTGAAAGTTTAATTATAATGTGTCTCAGTGTGAGACTCAATTCATCTCACCTAGGGTTTGTTTAGCTTCTTGGATGTTTATATATGTCTTTTATCAAATTTGGGAAGTTTTCAGCCATTACTTATTCAAACATTCTCTCTAATCTCTTTCTTTCTATCTTCTCCCTCCGGGACTCCCACAATACCTGTGTTGGTCAACTTGATGGTGTCTCACAGGTCCCTTAGGCTCTGTTCACTTTTCTTCAGCTTGCTCAAATCTGCCTTTGAATCCCTCTAGTGAATTTTTTATTTCAGTTATTGTACTTTTCAGCTACAGAATTTCTTTTGCTTTCTTTTGAGGTTTTCTATCTCTTTATTGATATTTCCATTTTGTTGGCTTTCTTGACTTTCTCCACATCTTCCTTTAGTTCTTTGATCATCTTTAAGATAGTGTGTTAAAGACTGCTTAGTATATACGCTATCAAGTCTTTTTCAGTGACCATTTCTGTTGATTTATTTATTACCTTTGAATAGGCTATACTTTCTTGTTTCTTTGCGTGTCTTGTGATTTTTTTTGTTGAAAATTGGACGTTTGAATCTAATAATGTGGTAATCAGATTCTCCTCCTTTATCAGGGTTTGTTGATTTTTTATTGTTTTTGCTTTTTTGATTGTTGTAGACAGTCTCTGTGCTAAAGTTCATCCTGAAGTGTAAGCCTGAAGACTGATCACCCTCACACAGCTTTTATGAGCCTTTCTCTTAGCATTTGTGGTCACTTTTTAATTTTCCCATATATGCAGCTGTTTTTTAATATCTTAGTCTTTTAACATCTGGCTCCCAAAGAGGGGGAAAGGGAAAAACAAAGTGGGGGGAAGGGTGTCTGCCTTTAAATCTCCTGGGAGTCACTTCAGATGGAGGAAGAGGAGTTTGTAATAATGGCAGGAGGTGCAACAATGATAGCCACCCACCTATTTGTCTGCATCTCTGTGATCAAAAGCAGCAATCAATTATCAGAGTACAGATTCCTAATATTTGAAGGACAGAGTCCTTTTTTGCCCACCCTGGCTGCTGCAAACTGTGTGCAAGCTGCTCCAGGAACACATGCAAAGCTGCTTGCCACATGGCTGAGGGGTGGGTGATGGAGAGCTGCAACAGCTGATGGCCAGTGGTTAAAGCTCGGCACACTTTGCTTCAGTGGCCTGGGTTCGTTTCCCTGGCACAGAACCACACCGCTCATCTGTCAGTAGCCATGCTGTGGCAGTGGTTCACATAAAAGAACTAGAAGGACTTACAACTACAATATACAACTATGTACTGGGGCTTTGGGGAGGAAAAAAAAAAAAGTGAGGAAGATTGGCAACAGATGTTAGCTGAGGACAAATCTTTCCCAGCAAAAAAAAAAATAATAATAAAGAGAGAGAGCTGATATTGACCTAAATTAACCACACTTGACCATATAAGACTTCCCCAGAAAGTTCCAAGCTCTCAAGGAACTCCAGAGTTCTATCAGACAGATTCTGCCAGTGCAATTGTTGTCTAGGTGTGAATACAGATTCCTGGTGCTTCCTACTACTCTTCCATGTTTCCAGAATTCTCTCCTGCATTGATTGATTTTTGTATGTTAAACCAACTATGCCTTACTAGGACAAATTCTATTTGGTCATAGTTTATAATTTGTTTTATATGTTCCTGTATAAGTTAACCAGTTAATAAGGGACAGACTATAATTTAATTCTTGGCAGTCTGGTTACAGAGTTTGTGCACATTTTCTGTCTGTTTCTGTTCAGCATTTGCCTTATATACATGATAGTTCATCATTTTGCTGTTTAGTTTTCCTGTGATTGGAAAGTGTCTTTTGTAATCAATATGTAGCAGAACGTTAAAAATCTTTCTTCCAATATCTTCTTTAAATAGTATTGCTTTCATAGTGTACCACTCTGGTATTAGTTACTTTTCCTTGTGGATTTTTATTTACTTCTAGAATATTATGCATTGAAATGTATGTTTATTATAATTTATGCATACCTAGATGTTTTCCAGGAAGACAGTTTTTCAGACTGCTGTAGGTGAAAGTGTGATTTTTCTTTACAACATTTGTGTTTGAGATTAAATAATAAGCTAAAACAACAAAAATATCTTTTTAAAAGAAAGCAGCAAATGAACTTCAACAAGAACTATAACCGTTCAAGAACTGTATTAACAATTTAATCAGTCAATTGCTCACACCAAGAAACAGGGGCTGGAGCATCTTTGCTTTTTTCTTCTTCTACTTCTTTACCTCTTGGTTCAAATCCACCATCAATGTCTGTCCTTTTCTCTTTTCTAATCTCATGGAATCTATTTTCAATCAAAGATCTCTTGGATCTTTCTTTTTCTATTCGCAGCCACTAACCATCTGATCTTACAATAATAAGTATAATAGCTTCTTAATTTGCATCTCTGCATCTCATTTTACCAGCTTCTCAAATCTGTTCTCTACGCTGCAGTCAGAACAATTTTTCAGTTAATACGTGATCACATCTCTCCCTGTTTAAAGCTGCCTGCCTACAAGATGAATGTATTTTACGTGAACTGAGAGTATCTTCGTGATCTTTCTGTTCTACTCCTCACCAAATTATTCTGTGGGCTCTCTACCTTAATCTCTGTTCTCCAGCAAATTTGTGCATTGCTCAGTCCCTCAAACCCTTCAATAGCATATCTCACTGGCATTTGGATGTGTTATCCCATTAACTGGAATTCTCTTATAGAGTCCTGTCACAAAGCTGGCTCATTACCTTCCTATAGATCTCTGCTTACATACTATCTCCTCAGTGTGCTCTTTCCTGACTAAACGTGCCCCACTATCCTTTCTGTTGTTATATTCTCCATTAGAGAAACATGTGAGTTTTTTTTCTTATTAATCTTTATTATTTTATAATCACTTACTTGTTTATGTTTTATTCTGTTTTACTTTCACAGTATACCGTATGCTCAACAAGGATAGAAACTATGTTAACTCCAAGTATTCCCCTCTACATGGCACTGTGCACAGAGTGGTCACTCAAATGCATTACCCAGGTGAATTATGGTTCTTTGAGAGTTGAATGCAATGTGCTTTCTGGTAATCCTTTTAGTAGAATAAGAGTCTTTTATTATTTGTGTAAAAATTGATTTAAGTTCAAACCAGACTTATACTTACAAGCTGTTTGCCTTTGGCTGGTTTAGGTAAGATCACAGGGCCTCAATTTTCCTTTACAAAGTGTAGATAACAATTTAGACATTGTTATAATTAGAAGAAATTATGTCAAATATTCTTCACACTATGGTACTTACATAAAATTCTATTATTATTGACTACTGAATTGTTCACTGAGATTGTATTGGGTAAAGGTCTGCTCCAAAGGGTGGCAGTGAGGAAGAGGATGAATGGAGAGTGTTAGTTAGAAATTTTAATAAATAAAACACAGTACAGATTGAGATCTGAACTTGTTTGGTGGTACTCTAGGCTAATTGCTTACTTATAGTTTCTAAGTTGTAAGCAGTTAGATGCTTTCAGAATGTAGCAAAAATCTGCAAATGTCAAAATAACAAAATAAAGTGCATATTAAATGTGTATCTTTCATCCTCACCCTGCCAGCACTAGTCAGGTAAATCTTCCTAAATACTCCATTTATGACTTCTCACTTATAATGAATACCATTTCCTTTTCTTAGTAAGCTCATTATTTAACTAAATCAGCCAACCTATCCTCCATCTTGAAAACTCTTTTTGACGCTCCCTTTTTTAAACTTCATGATGCTAACCACCAAATTGATAGAAGCATTCTCAATATGTTATTACAGAAATAAGTTGCCTTTTTTAAGCTATGCCTTTGTCTCACATTCTCTTCAAGGTGATGAAAGGATTTTCTGAAAGTTTTGATTTATACTTCTCTTTTTGTTCTGAGGTGGAATTAGAAGTAGAAGTAAAAATCATATTGTCCTAGTGTAGCTATTTATTAATACAGTTACACATTAATAAACTAATATATTTTTATAATAGCACTCCATGAGTGGTATAGGAGCCAATGCAATGCAGTTATTAAATAAAAAAAGGGATCTAAAGACAGTTATTTCTAGATGTAAAACTTAGCTCTTTTCCTAAATCTCTCTGGGTAGTCTTAAGCATGTTTACTTGCCTGACAAGAATTATGAAGGGTCCGGGATCTTACTCTACTTTCAAACCAACAAGTTAGTCTGTCACCATTCCAAATGCTGGCAGAAAACACAAGACTCCTGGTCTGAGACAAAAGACTTTACATCTCATGGTACAGTAAGCAGCATGAGCCTCACGACTACACCATTTTCCCGTGCCTCCCCCAGTTTCCCATGCTTTCCAGCCCTATGATGGAGACACAGGTGGGTCTAGATGCATGCAGCACACCCAGTAGATTTGCATCTGAACCAAGAAAGGCAAACCTTAGGAATCTCCACTCTTTCATAATGAGCTGCAATCAAACCTGCCCAACTTTTCACCTGAGGGAAACATTATATTTTCTATACTGGACAGCAAACACAGCTGCTCTCTGCTCCCGTGGGAGATACTATTTCTATTTTTCAAGTCAAATATAGTCTGAAACAAAGTCTGTTATTACCTCTGCTCACAAGCTATGCAAAAAGGTGAGAGTTTGATGGAGAATTTTCTCCCAATATTTTTACCCTCTCTTAGACCTCCATCTTATGTATCTAGAAGGCATAGTAAAAATACCCAATCCCTAGGATTTTTAAGATAATAAACTTTATAGTACATGAAGTATACTGCCTGACACATAGTGAGAATGCAATTAATATTAAATAGTACCAGTAGTAGGGTGTCAGTAGCTAAGTAGCTACAGAATTGCAGGTTTTTAAAATAAGATTGTATCTTGACTATCCTTATATACATACATGTATATAAATAACTACAAGTATAACAAAATATAAAATCTAGTTAACTGGTAAACTAAATTCAATAACTTACTTTAAACCTATAAATTAAAAAAATCATCAAAATTGTTTTCTATATCTATGAAAATATTTAAGTAAAAAATATGAAGACAAGTCATATTTTCTCAAAGACTACAGGTAAAAATTCACTCATTATCTAAAAATAAAGCTATGCTTGTGAATTAATGACTATAAGTACACATTTTTGTACATAACTGAGGAAAGATAACTGTTCCTCTCAGCTAAAATCCTCATAGGCATCATCCCTGGGCTTTGGTTCCCAAAGAATTTCTTAAGTGGTGCCAGTATAATTTTATGCTTGCCTCTGATCTTCCAATCTAGGCTCTCCATTTACATTCTAGGTCATTCCACAGTGAGTGGTTTTTATTTTTAAGCTCCTTATTGAAATGAGAAATTTCTTCTTCAGCTACGTCTTCATTTAGAATTCAATGGATTCATTCATCTATTAAAAGTGTAGCAACAGTGAAGGGCTCTTGTAGAATTTGGTACACTCCATAGTAAGAAACCTATTCTTAAAATATTTTCAAATTCTTATTATATTAGTCAAGTTTTCAATTATAGATATTAGAAACTCAGCAGACAAGAAACAAACATGTCTATTATCAGTCTTGAGCTCCCTAAGGGTGAGCATGTCGCTGAGGACAGGCCAACCATTGTAATCCATCTTTCTGACTACAATTGCTTCTGATTGTTCAGTAAGCAAAAAGTGCAGTTGGTCCTTTCCCAAAAGTAGACCACTCAAGGTCATATTCAGCTACTGTATCATAAAGTACTCTTACTGGATTCTTTGTCTATGAGCCAGTATGTCTGGTCATAGACACACCTGCTCTATTCTATTAAGAATATTTTTCAATTTATCCATGCAACAATATATTTAACCATGAGAATGGGAAAATACTTTTAGTGAGTAAAATTTATTGGCTTATCTCTCAGAATTTTCCAAGGAAGTATCTGCCTTCAGATAGAGCTGTATTCAGGCGACTGACTACTATAATTAGGAGCCTTTGTCCATATATCAGCTCTACATAGTTTGGCCTGACTTCGGTCTGCATCTGTAATCTCTCTACAGGATAGATAAGGCAGATCTAACAGAGATAAACATGCAGATTATCACATCCCTTTGTTGTTCATTTCTCACATATACTCTTATTCCAATACATTCAACTTACCATAACATAACTATCCTACATAGACTAGGAAAAGAGTTTGCCGTCTCCACAACAGTATCAAACCAAATTATTCACCAGATACCTCATTCCAAGGTTATAATTGGTGATAACACGGTGAGTCCAAGATACACCTCTAATTCTATGGTGATCTTTTTAATATTCTGCAATCTATCGATTAAATGAAGAATTTAACTACGGTCTACATTCAATATGCAATGGTTGAAGAACAATTGTTAGGGAGAAAAGGGAGTGATACAAGGCATTTAATATTTTTAGCATACACTATATTCTTTGGGCTAGGTTCAATAAGGATTTCCTTCCTAGGTAGTGAAGGTCCTCCTATTAGATTTCTCAGTGTGGATAACTGAAACATCTTCTTATTTATGGCATTCCATGAACTGGTCTGAGATAAGCAGAGAGGTAGATTTCTCTTCAGGAAGCTATTCAGAGCTTTTTGTCTACTGCTTAAACATACTATTAAGGTGGTTTGGAAGATGCTTTAAGGACTGAACATTAATAATCACCCATTAACAAGACTTCCTCTGGTAATATATCTCTTGAAACCACAGAAAGCCTGTGGCCAGCTTTGTTTTTGCCTATTTCAGAGGCTGTAACCAAAGTCAGAGATTGAGTGAAGTCACAAATCTTGAATTTGGACTCTGACGATGAGATTTCTGTCCCTTAGAAGCAAGTTTTTACGTGCTATATGTGTCCAAAGCCCTCAGCTTAATAGATTCTCTCTGGCCATGGGCCAGACAGATCTAATATTTCCCCTACTTCAATAACATAATCCAGTTTGGGAATTAAACTTAGCATTTCTTTTGTTCATCCTGTGTCCCAGTCTTGTATTCCTATTTCCCCTCTTCATGCTGAATTTTGCCTAAAATACAGACTCATAATTCTTTGAGTGTACAGTTATTCAAAAAAGAAAAAATTCAGCAATTTCAGCTTTTTGTATGCATAACGTATCATTTTTCAAAAGCAGTATCATGTTGCTTCCTTCTCTTCTTTAGAATGGTTTAGTCTAAAAGAAGTCTGAAACTTCTTTGAAACATTTAATTGCACATGAAAAGAGGTAGCGAAGAGTTCAAGACTAATTTTTCAAAAAAACATCAAATCTTCATATTCTATGGATGCGTGGTCTGAATTCTGACATGTTTTTCAAATAAAAACTGCAAAATTGTCAACCCAAATGCATTCAGTCAATTCTGTATTTTAAGATCCATCACTCGTAATTTTCCACTTCTAAGTAGCACTGTTTATTTGGACAGAACTTGAGTGCAAGTTAAAAAATATAAATAAACTAACTTAAACAAAAGATAGTTTATTGACTCATATAGGTGTGAAAACTGAGGGTAGAGTACCTTCAGGCAAAGTGTTTCAAATTATGTTATAGCATTGTTTCTCTCTCTCTGTTTTATTCTTCAGATAGGACTTCTTTGTCACTTGGCAGGCATCATGGACTCATTTGCTGGAAATCTAAATTCACTAGTGGAAAAAATACTACTTTTTGTTAAACAACAGGGTATCAATTCCATAGAAGGACTCTGATTAGCCTTACTTGGGTCATATGCCCTTTCTTAAATCAATTCCTAAAGCCCAAAATAAAACTTCCTATTAATGGCTTTGCTTGGATCTCTCTCTCTCTCTCTCTCTCTCTCTCCTTCTTTCTCTCTCTCTCTCACACACACACACACACAAGTTGTATAACAAGAAAGGGGGGATAAAGTTATTGATAGCCCCAGAAGGACCCAGTGGAATAGAAGGGGAGTAGATACCCGCAGAAGTATGTTACCAGATAAAAGTAACATGTTCACTAGAGCTACTCTGTACAAGATACTGCTTTAGATACTTGGTGTGAATTAGAGGGGTGAGAGGGACAGTTAGCTAATAGAAAGATATGTATGGCATGTTCTTTCTTTGAGGCATATAAAAGCCGATAATTTAGTTAGAAAGATATGAGATATTCACCAATAACTGTAATACAAAGTAAAATATAGTAAGGTTATCATGAAATGTTTGTGCTGACCTTTGAAGAGTAGTGGGTTGCTAATGTTTCTCCTGGTTTCTTCTGGCTTGAAGCTAATATTTATGCATCATTCTCTGTATTTATTTCCTCTCTAGTACATTTTTTCCTTTTGTGAGTATTTCATTGCTAGCTAACACTGCAATTCTTTTATTCTCTTAAATGACCACAAACACAAGGGAAGCAACATTTTACTGAAAGATTAGAGCAATGAATTTGGGTATTTATAGTACAGGGCAGCACTTTGTACTATTTTAAAATGGAATATTATCTCTTTAAAATACTTTGTTAAGCTTCTGCCCCTGGTTAATTTGAAATTCCATTGTTTCTTCCATTATGAGATAATGAAAATATTTAAGTAAGCCCCTTCTAATGACACTCTGTGTCAGTCACGGTTCAGTCAGAGAAGCAGAGCTCCTACGATTGTTATGGAAAAAAAAAGATTTCTTATAGTAATTAGATCTTACACAGATATGGAAGTTGCTGGAACGTGAAGGTGTGGAAGGGATGCTATAGCCTCATAGAAAGGGTGAATAACTGGCCCACAGGAAATCAATTAAGAGCTTGCAAAGAAAATCTCACAAGCAAGGCATGTGAGATCACCTAAGTGAGATTGAAGTGCGAGTTCAAAGAGAGGTCTTGGGGGAATGGTTACCTCTATAAAGTTAAAACATCTGTGATCTGCACTCAAACATCTGGTGGTGTTCCTCAGCTGCTCGGACAACAGCTGAGAAGATAAGCTGGATGAAGAGGAGAGAAGAGTTGATAAGCTGGGACTAGCTGCATGAGTCTGTATCTGTCCAGCTACAAATCTTATCACTATGACCTTCTGATAGTAGTGGTTACTCCTTCCTTCTACCTTCCATATATTACTCGAGTTCCTCTTGTGGCCAACTCTACACTAGATCCTTGAAGGGAATGAGATTGTGGGAAATGTGATTCCTAGTTCCAACCATGTTGATTAGTAATGTCTACTACAATCTACCATTTTTTAATTTGTCATTTATATAGGCCTCGTTTAGTAGCTATATTTGCATTCCAAATAAAGGTATATAAAACCTTATCTCCACCTAATTGGATTTTACTATACCTTGTATAAGTAAATACACGTTAACATTCTCCCCGAAAAGAATATATGACCTATCTTACCAGCTTGGCCTCTGTACAACATAGCACCTCACTTCTTCAAAGCCAAGAAAAGAATCTTTCTCAAGGAAGAGCCCAGTTCCCTTTTAAGAGCTTTCTCTGATTAAGTCAGGACCTTACAAAATAATCTTCCTTCAAATTAACTCAAATACAACTAAATGGAACCTTAATGACATCTGCAGAATCCCTTCACCATGTCATATAATGTAATCTAATCATAGGACTGAAATCCCTCATATTCACAGTTTCTCCCATACTCAAAGGGAACAGCAGGGAGTGGGACCATGTGGTTATCTTAAAATTCTGCCTACCTTATATGGTCATAGCTTTGATTTATAACTTGTGTCTTCTCCTCCCTGCTCCATATCCCTTTTTCTGTCAGCAAGTACCTCAGTTGGTGTGGTCCCTTAACAGCTGGGATGACCCAAACCTTCAGTGAGGGTTAATGTTATGGGTCTAGTTAGCTGACCCAAGGGATGCCCAGATTTCTGGTTAAACATTATTTTTGGATGTGTCTGTGAGAGTGTTTCTGGAAGAGATCAGCATTTATATTGGTGGACTGAGTAAAACAGATTGTTCTTCCTAATGGATGTGAATAGAACAAAAGGGCAGAGGAAGGTTGAATTCTCACTCTCTGTCTGACTTCTTGAGCTGAAACACCAGATTTCTCTGCAGTGGTACTGAGACTTACACCATCAGTGCTCTTGGTTCCAATGCCTTTGGACTTGGACTGGAATTTATTTTTATAACCACTTTATTGAAGTATGATTGGCCTATAAAAGATGTACATATTTAATGTATACAACTTAATGTGTTTGGAGATATGTGTACACCCATGAAACCATCACCATAATCCAGGCCATAAACTTATTTATCACCTCCAAAAGTATGACTTTCTTGGGTCTCTGGCTTGTAGATGGCAGGTCATAAGACTTCTCAACTGCATAATTGCATGAGCCAATTCTTTATAATAAATCCCATTATATATATTATATGCATATAAAATTATTATATGAATATACATTAAAATATATATTATATATATTTGTATAATGGGATATATAGGGTATATATATCCCATTGGTTCTGTTTCTAAAGACAATCTAGACTAACAGATCTTCCTTCTTGAAGGTCCTGGGATATTTTTAATTTTGCCTGTATTTGAAGGTTGTCTCCATTTAGCTTTCACATAGGACATGAAAATACTAAACACATCTCCAAAGTTGGGTTCCAGACACTTGCGTTTGTCTCCATTATGCAGTAACAACCCACTCCCTCTTCATTTTTAAGATTAATCACCCCAGAAAGTAAAGTAATCCCTTTCTTCTTATCTTAGTTTAATGGCACAGAAAAGGATTTTTTTTGTTTTTTTTTTTGAAACAAAGGGAAGACTGCAATAGTACATGGTTGCCATGCAATCTACTCCGTTACTTGAGCCACATGACTCAGCAGGTCTAAAGACGAGACAGGACAATGCCGTGTGGAACTTCTGGCAGGTTGCTATAAGTAAATAATGGTGCAGATCTGTGGAATTTTGGAGCGAAGTGATTCCACCCTTTGCAGATAACTATTATCTTTCTGAAAATATCCTTTGATTTGCTATTGGAGCCTGGTCAGCACTGAATGCTGGGCCAGAGACCACTAAGCTTTCATATAGCCTGAGCTATTTATCATGAATTTGGTATAGTCTGGCAAACCAGGCCATAAAATTGGGTATACAAAGCATCACGCTGTCATTGAGTGGCAGTAATATATACAAAATCTGGCTTGAGCAGTTTCTCAAGGCACATATAATTTGTGTAAACAAGTAACTCCAATTCATATGGCTGCTTCTCTTGATGTCTCTGTCTCAGTCCACATCTATGGTCTCCTGAGACATTCACTATGAACAGTTGATTGAGAAAGAAAAAATTGGGTCTGATTTACAGACAGTTCTGCACAATACACTGGCATTACCTCAAGGTGGACAGCAATAGCATTGCAAACCTGCTCAGGGTTTGTATTAGAGACAGTGTTGAAGACAAATCCTCCCAGTAGACAGATTTAAATGAAATCTTCCGGGGCCGGCCCCATGGCTTAGCGGTTAAGTGCGCACGTTCCGCTGCTGGCGGCCCGGGTTCGGATCCCGGGCGCGCACCGACGCGCCGCTTCTCCAGCCATGCTGAGGCCGCGTCCCACATACAGCAACTAGAAGGATGTGCAGCTATGACATACAACTATCTACTGGGGCTTTGGGGGGGAAAAATAAATAAATAAAATCTTAAATGAAATCTTCCCAGTAGACCAAAGCAATGAATATGGTCAGGGACTTGGAAAGAATACAACTGAAAATTAGTGCTGAGTAGAGATGTGTGGATAGCCTTCTTAGAATGATTACAGATATCAGGGCAATGAGAGATGGTGAGGGTAGATTTTATGGAGGACTAGCATCTTCTGTAAAGCAGCTACCTCATGATTGGTCATTACAGTTTCTTTGGGTAAATGGAAATTCAGCTACTCAAACAGGGAAAGGACTCTGTTTCTAGTGGCAAAAGAGTCTCAGAAAAAATTTGGAGTTTAAAATTTTCATCTTTATATAAGTCTACCCAGGTGTCTCCAACTCAGTTTTCCAACCCCCATTCTTACCCAATCATCGCCCTAACTTGAACATAAAAAAAATTACCATTGTGAATCCAATTTGCTCTGTAATTCTGCTTATAAAAAGCATTTATGTACAGCTTCAGAACTCTCAACTCCCAAAACTGTAAACTCTATTAAATATCACCTCTAGCCATATCTGAACTCTGAGCCATAGTAACAACAAGAGAGAGGAAGCTATGTAGCTCCCTGATACAACCATATCAATACTAGGCAAAGCACAGAAGTCACAGGATAATAAGCTTCTAAGGTTATCCATTCCAAACTCACATGGTATGATTCCAGGACTGAACATATAACCAATATGCTCTTTTGGTTCCTTTACCAAAAATTAATAAATCAATAAATAATAAAGAAAACAAAACAGATTGATATTCTAAGTTTTAAAATACAAACCATTGCAAAATTAATTGTATGTGGTTTTCAATCCTGTTTAGAGAGAAACAATAGAAAGAAATTATCAAAATCCCTTCACAGACTCTTTCAAACTATACACAAGTTCCTAAGGTTTTCACCCCTCGCACTCAATCCCCCTTTCTCCAGAACTCATATACACACTACAAAGATAGAAAACCAAATCAAGTCTGTCACATTTTACTGTTCCTGTTGGAGATGCGTGTATACTTAAGTTGTGCTAAAGTTAAGAACATGTGAACCTAACTACTCAAGAATACTTTACTACTTTTTTAGGTAGCCAAGATCTTATCTTCTTCACAAAATAAATGATATATTCTCTAGAATTGATCATGAATAAATTGACATTTGTGAAAAATATAAGAAATATAATTAGATTTCAGATTATAAAGAAAGGTTTAAAAGGAATAGACAGAGTGAAATAAAGATAATGTGCAAGATTCTAAAATATTTTTAAATTAATATATAGTATTCAAATTAAAACACAACTATTTTTATTTTCTATATGTTACTAATTTTGCAAATGGTAGAAATATATGATAATTCTTAACTGCCAATTTTTCTTATATAAATCATCAAATTTCCATCTAGTTTTATAATGTTTTAACATCTAAAATGAGTACATCTTTAGGATGTTATATATGTATGTGGGAGGTACAGTGCTTTTTTTATTTAGGAAATGTTTTTATGCTTCATTTAAATAATTATATTGAAGTTGATTAATGCCTAAGACTTTTATAAAAAAATAAATCAATAAAATAATGCATGAGATTTGAGAAACTTCTATACAATTACTAAAAAATGAATGTTTCTAGTGCACTGTGGGAATATATCAGTTTCTATCTTGTTTCTAATTTTAATTCTCTGCAGATATTATTAGAAATAATATCTGGTACTACTAATTGACAGGATCTTCCTGCAGTGTAACATCTGCCTACTAAAACCTGAATGGCAACCTCAAATTCCTAATAAATAAATGCCAATAGGATCAATGGTTTGGATTGGCTCAATATGACATGATTACATTAGGCCGTTATTTTTTTTTTTATTTTAGATTTTTTTAAAAGTTGAATATTAAGCAAGGTTTTAAATCATAAACACCAGTGAGACTAGATACAAACTACCAATTTTTCCCCTATATCTGCTTGAGAGCTGGAATTTTTCTCCTTGAATACCAAACATTTGTAAATGATTTTCTTGATAAAATTATAACTATGAGTACAATTTTATTGTGATTGAAATGACAGAATAAATAATACTGTTCGTTAATTTTCTTCAGGCAAATTCTTGAGATATACAATGTCATAATAAATATTCATAGAAAAATTCAAGCCTTTAAAAAATGAGTCCTAACTGTGTCTTTATTCCTTGTTTTTTTTTCTGCAGCTGAGTTTTTGACACTACTCTTGAAAATGACTTAAGGTTTTTACTTAGTGTTTTTTTCCTCTATTTCATACAGGCTTTCTGAAATTCATCTATGCCATTGAACGAAAAAAGAAACTAAAAGAACCACACAACTGTGTAGATTATGATTCCAACCTGATTCCAGATTGGATGCTCTACACAGAAAAGTGCCAAATGGATCTATAGAAGCCGTCTGGATGCCATTAATCAGGGACCTTTTGTTATTCACTGATTTCCATAGCCTTTCTCACTATCAGGCTCAAATTTTACTGCATGCTGCATCCCTAGGGAATTTCTCTATTCTCTTCCTTCTTCCTTTTTTATAGAAAGATATTTTTAAACTTACATCTTTTCCTCTGAATTCTGCTCCCATTAGCTGCTGTGCACAGCTTGCCCAAGTGCAAACATTTTCCTCTGTAAAAAGATATTTTATTTTTGGTCCTACAGTAAAGATTCATCCAAGTCAGGTCCTTTTTATGTGTGATTGGCACTCTGTCCGGTGAATAATTAAAGTACAGTCTTCTGAGGGAAGATAACAAGATGATAATTAAATTGATTATCTATATGTATTCAAGTTTATAATTTCTTAAAATCTGTGCTGACATGGCAATGATATGTTTTAACGTTAAAAAAAAAACAAACAGAATTCAACACCTACCTTGTTCAAGACATTGTAGTGAGGAGAGCTAAGATATTTTGATTACATACTAAATATGTGCAACTTACTATGTCTTTTATATGCTGTAATACATTTTACAGTCACACAAAACTTCGTAGAAGGATTTATCATGTTATGCTTATAGATAAGAAATTAGCTCAGAAAGCTTAAGAAATGTATTCACGATCCTAAAGATACCATGCACACAAAATAAAAGCCATAATTTCATGTTCTTGTTAGTATCTACTAATTTGGAAACAATTATGTTTATCACAAAGAACAAAATTAGGAAATATAGAAGCAAAATATTTTAGATTGCTTCACTAAATGAGAAAAAGTGTATTTCACATATGCTTTAATTCACCACAAGAACAAACCAAAAGGATTTCACTAGTCATGTTTCCCACATAATCCAATAAAAAGAACAAATGAATACTTACAGAGTAACAGCCATGTTTCAACTCTCCGTGGTCCTCCTGACTAAGCCAGACATTAGCTATGCCAAACAGCCAGCTAGCTTCACTTGACCAGGTCCTTCAGAGGCAAATAAAGAGATTTTACTAGTTCTGCCACCTAAAAAGAAACTATAATATTTATTGGAAAAGGAATCAATTACTTGCTAAGACTTTTGGCCTAAAACCCTATACAGCTCAGATCATGCTAATCAGGCTGTAAAAATATCCAAGACATAATCTGTTTAGACCTGAAGCTGACCAAACCTGTCTGTTTCTTACACCTTGTTGTCAGTTCTTTAAGTGGGTTAGGTCTTGGCTTTCTAAAGGAGAAGGAATCATCTCTCTGTCCCTATTACTACAAAAGCTACATAGGAGACTAAGTTCCAAATGAGAAAGACCCACAAACATTTAAGACTACCAATCATATCTCCAAGAAGTAATTTTTAAACTGTTTTCTTGGAGATCAAGGTCAAGATGGAGGCGTAGGCAGACTCTGAACTCACCTCCTCCCGCGGACACAGCCAATTTACAACTATGCGTGGAAAAATTACCCCTGAGACAACTGAAAACTGGATAAGAGGAACTCCTGCAACAATGGACAATCCTAACTGAGGTAGAAGAGGCAGAAACTCCCTCCCGGAGAGGAAAAACGCCGCCTTCACTAGCCGCCAGCTTCACAGCCGCCGGGAGCAGCTCACAGGTCTGCAGCCCTCCCTGGAGTGGGCCCTGAGCCAGGGAGCGCCCCTGCTGTGGGCATTTTGTGGACCCAGCACAATCGAGGTGAGTGGCAGAATATCTGACTTTGCCTGCTACTGAAACATTGGGGAGCGCCCCCAGAAATGCTGGCTCACAAAGAAATTAAAACTGGCTCTTAAAGGGCCCATGTGCAAACTCACCTATTTCAGAAAGCAACCTAAAATCACCAGAAAGAAAGGTGCACAGTGCTTTGGTGAAAAGAGACTCACATGATAGGCCCTGAGTGCATCTTGGTAAGAGGTGAGACCTCTCCAGGGACTGGGACGTTGGCGGCGGCCATTGTTGTGGCCTGGTGTGGGCGTGCTGACACAGACGCCATTGGAGTTCTCCCTGGGGTCTGCTAGCCCAGGTCTGCCCCACCCGCTAGAACACCGATTTAATCCAGCTCAGCCAGGGCAGGCAGCCCATCCTAGAGACTGGCCCCACCCAACAACAAGCCCTCAGGCAACTTGTGGGCCTGCATAGATTGGTGACTGGATTCTCTGCAGCCTGGCAACTGAGCCGACTTCAGTGGGACAGGGCATGCACAAGGAGCAGGTGGAGAGTGTGGGGCAGTGGTGGAGTGTGTGGGGCTCCTGCCATGGAGACACTGGGTCCGCTTCGGGAGGTCGGGGCGCGCACACAGGGCAGGACTGTGTTGACTGTGTGTGTGGACCTGTGGGCGGTGGGGCTTGTCAGCTGCAGAAGACTTGTGCTTCTCAAAGACGCACATAGGGGGTTTGCCCCACTTTCCAAAGCCTGAAACAATTGGGTGCTCCTGTGCCTGAGGCCAGCCCCACCAGCTACAATCCTCAGAGAGCTGACAAGAGACCTAAAGGCTGGAGGCTTGTAGCAACTGTAAGCCCCTGAGCCTAACAACCTGCCACGCTGCGTGCGTACTCACTTAAAAGAAATACTGCAACGCAAATGTGGTATTAAAACTTGCAGCCAACTGTGCTGGGGCTCCCCACACCTGATAAAGAGACTGAAGGGCCCACAACAACTACAAGCAGCTGAGCATTACAACAGCTGGCCAGGAGCATAACTCAGTCTCCCTGGGCACCTATAGGGAGAGCAAACGGGCCACAACAGAAGGACACACGTAGCCCACATAGGAGTCACCACTGGAACATTGAGAACTGAGGGAAGAACACTGCAGGCCTCCTAAGCCATCACTAACATAAGGTCACCTATCCAAGAACAGGACACGTAGCTGACCTACCTAATACGTAGACACAAGCACAGGGAAAGAGGCAAAATGAGGAGGCAAAGGAATACTTTCCAAGTAAGGGAACAGGACAAAACCCCAGAAAAGGAACTAAGTGAAACAGAAATGAGCAACCTACCCAACAGAGAGTTCAAACAAAGAGTGTTAAGGATACTCACTGATCTGGGGAGAAGAATAGATGAACTCAGTGAGAATGTCAACAAAGAAATGGAAGATATAAAAAAGAACCAATCAGAAATGAAGAATACAATACTGGAAATGAGAAATTCACTAGAGGGACTCAAAAGCAGAGTAGAGGATACAGAAGAACGGATCTGTGAGCTGGATGAAAGACTAGAAGAGATTACCCACGCTGAACAGGTAAAAGAGAAAAGAATTAAAAAGTGTGAGGACAGTCTAAGGGATCTCTGGGACAACATGAAGTGCCCTATCATCCGTGTTATAGGTGTCCGGGAAGGAGAAGAGTGAGACAAAGGGGCAGAGAATCTATTCCAAGAAATAATAGATGAAAACTTCCCTAACCTAAGGGAGGAAGCAGACTTCCAAGTACAGGAAGCACAGAGAGCCCCAAACAAGATAAACCCAAAGAGGCCCACACCAAAGAGACACATCATAATTAAAATGTCCAGAATTAAAGATAAAGAGAGAATCCTAAAAGCCACAAGAGAAAGTCAAGTTACACACAAAGGAAACCCCATAAGGCTTTCAGCTGACTTCTCAGCAGAAACCTTACAGGCTAGAAGAGAATGGCATGATATATTTAAAGTGCTAAAAGGAGAAAACTTACAGCTAAGAATATTCTACCCAGCAAGGTTATCATTCAAAATGGAAGGAGAATTCAAAAATTTCTCAGACAAGCAAAAATTAAAGGAGTTTTTCACCAAGAAACCAGTGCTACAAGAAATGTTAAAGGGACTGATTTAAGGGGAAAAGAGAAGACCACAAATAGGAAAAATTATCTATTACCATGATAAGAGGGTAATGGATACAAATGCACAAAAAAGAGGTTAGATATGATATCAAAAACATAAAAGGAGGGAGGAGGGGAGTTAAAGAGTACAGCTTTCAGACAGAGGTCAAACTAAAGAGACCATCAATTCTGTATAGAAAGAGAAAGGAACAGAGTAGGACTACTAAAACACGGAGAGAGAAAAAAGTTTAAAAATGGCAGTAAGTACATACTTATCAATAGCTACTTTAAACGTCAATGGACTAAATGCTCCAATTAAAAGGCATAGGGTGTCTGACTGGATTAAAAAACAAGACCCATATATATGCTGCATACAAGAGACACACTTCAGACCTAAAGACACTCACAAACTGAAAGTGAAGGGATGGAAAAACATACTCCATGCAAATGGCAATGAAAAGAAAGCTGGGGTAGCAGTACTCATATCAGACAAAATAGACTTTAAAACAAAAACTGTAAAAAGAGACAAAGAAGGGCATTACATAATGATCAAGGGAACAATCCAACAAGAGGTTATAACACTTGTAAATATCTATGCACCCATTGTAGGTGCACCTAAATATATAAAGCAATTATTAACAAACATAAAAACAGAAATAGACAGTAACACAATAATAATAGGGGACTTTAACACTCCACTTACACTAACGGATAGATCATCCAAACAGAAGATCAATAAGGAAACATTGGCCTTAAATCATACACTAGAACAGATGGACCTAGTAGATATATACAGAGCATTCCATCCAAAAACCCAAGAATACACATTCTTTTCAAATGCACATGGAACATTCTCCAGGATTGATCACATATTAGGCCACAAAACAAGTCTCCATAAATTTAAGAAGATTGAAATAATACCAAGCATCTTTTCTGACCACAACGGTATGAAACTAGAAATCAACTATAGGAAGAAAATCAGAAAAGCCACAAATACGTGGAGATTAAACAAAATGCTACTGAACAATGACTGGGTCAACGAAGAAATCAAAGAAGAAATCAAAAATACCTGGAGACAAATGAAAAGGAAAATAAGACATGCCAGAATTTATGGGATACAGCAAAAGCGGTTCTAAGAGGGAAGTTTATAGCAATACAGGCCTATCTCAACAAACAAGAAAAATCTCAAATAAACAATCTAACAATGCACCTAAAGGAACTGGAAAAAGAAGAATAAACAAAGCCCCAAATCAGTAGAAGAGGGAAATAATAAAAATCAGAGCAGAAATAAATGAAATAGAGACCAAAAAAACGATAGAAAAAGTTAATAAAACCAAGAGCTTGTTCTTTGAAAAGATCAACAAAATTTACAAACGTTTAGCTAGACTCACCAAGGAAAAAAGAGAGAAGGCACAAATAAGTAAAATCAGAAATGAAAGAGGAGAGGTTACAACAGACACCTCAGAAATACAAAAGATTATAAGAGACTACTATGAAAAGCTATATGCCAAACAATTTGATAATCTGGAAGAAATGGATAAATTCTTAGAATCCTACAACCTTCCAAAACTGGATCAAGAAGAGGTAGAGAATTTGAATAGACCAATCACCATTAAGGAGATCGAAACAGTAATCAAAAACCTCCCCAAAAATAAAAGTCAAGGACCAGACGGCTTCCCTGGTGAATTCTACCAAACATGCAAAGAAGACTTAATGCCTATCCTTCTCAAACTCTTCCAAAAAATTGAGGAGGGGGGAAGCTCCCTAACTCATTCTACGAAGCCGACATTACCCTCATACCAAAACCAGACAGGACAACACAAAAAAAGAAAATTACAGGCCAATATCACTGATGAACATCGATGGAAAAATCCTCAACAAAATACTAGCAAATCACATACAATACGTTAAAAAGATTATACACCATGATCAAGTGGGATTTATTCCAGGTATGCAGGGATGGTTCAACATTCGCAAATCAATCAACGTGATACACCACATTAATAAAATGAAGAATAAAAATCACATGATCATCTCAATAGACGCAGAGAAAGCATTTGACAAGATACAGCGTCCATTTATGATAAAAACTCTGAATAAAATGGGTATAGAAGGAAAGTACCTCAACGTAATAAAGACCATATATAAGAAACCCACAGCTAATATCATCCATAATGGTGAAAAACTGAAAACTATCCCTCTAAGAACAGGAACCAGACAAGGATGCCCACTCTCGCCACTCCAATTTAACAAGGTACTGGAAGTCCTAGCCAGAGCAATCAGGCAAGAAAAAGAAATAAAAGGGATCCAAATTGGAAAGGAAGAAGTGAAACTGTCCCTGTTTGCAGATGACATGATTTTATATATAGAAATCCTAAAGAATCCACCAGAAAACTTTTAGAAGTAATAAACGAATACAGTAAAGTTGCAGGATACAAAATCAATATACAAAAATCAGTTGCATTTCTATACACTAACAACGAAGTAGCAGAAAGAGAAATTAAGAATACCATCCCATTTACAATTGCAACAAAAAGAGTAAAATACCTAGGAATAAACTTAACCAAAGAGGTGAAAGAGCTGTACATGGAAAACTATAAAACATTGCTGAAAGAAATTGAAGAAGACACAAAGAAATGGAAAGATATTCTGTGCTCTTGGATTGGAAGAATTAACATAGTTAAGATGTCCATACTTCCTAAAGCCATCTATAGATTCAATGCAATCCCTATCAAAGTTCCAACAACATTTTTCACAGAAATAAAACAAAGAATCCTAAAATTTATATGGAACAACAAAAGACCCCAAATGACTAAAGGAATCCTGAGAAAAAAGAACAAAGCTGGAGGTATCACACTACCTGATTTCAAAATATACTACAAAGCTATAGTAACCAAAACAGCATGGTACTGGCACAAAAACAGACACACAGATCAATGGAATAGAATCGAAAGCCCAGAAATAAACCCACACATTTATGGACAGGTAATCTTTGACAAAGGAGCCAAGAACATACAATGGGGAAAAGAAAGTCTCTTCAAGAAATGGTGTTGGGAAAACTGGATAGCCACATGCAAAAGAATGAAAGTAGACCCTTACCTTACACCATACACAAAAATTAACTCCAAATGGATTAAAGACTTGAATGTAAGACCTGAAACTATGAAAATTCTAGAAGAAAACATAGGCAGGAAGCTCTTCAACATCGTTCTTAGCAACATATTTTCAAGCACCATGTCTGACCAGGCAAGAGAAACCATAGAAAAAATAAACAAATGGGACTACATCAAACTAAAAAGCTTCTGCACAGCAAAGGAAACCATCAACAAAACGAAAAGACAACCTAACAATTGGGAGAAGATATTTGCAAACCATACATCTGATAAGGGCTTAATCTCCAAAATATATAAAGAACTCATGCATCTCAACAACAAAAAAACTACCAACCCAATGAAAAAATGGGCAAAAGACCTGAATAGACATTTTTCCAAAGAAGATATACAGATGGCCAACAGACACATGAAAAGATGTTCAAAATCATTAACTATCAGGGAAATGCAAATCAAAACTACAATGAGATATCACCTCATGCCTGTCAGAATGGCTATAATTAACAAGACAGGAAACAACATGTGTTGGAGAGGATGTGGAGAGAAGGGAACTCTCATACACTGCTGGTGGGAGTGCAAACTGGTGCAGCCACTATGGAAAACAGTATGGAGATTCCTCAAAAAATCAAGGATAGAACAACCATATGATCCAGCTATTCCACTGCTGGGTATTTATCCAAAGAACTTGAAAACACAATGCAAAATGCGTAAAGGCACATGCACCCCTGTGTTCATTGCAGCGTTATTCACAATAGCCAAGACTTGGAAGCAACCTAAGTGCCCATCAAGGGACGAATGGATAAAGAAGATGTGTTATATATACAGAATGGAATACTACTCAGCCGTAAGAAACGATGAAATCCAGCCATTTGTGACAACATGGATGGACATTGAGGGTATAATGCAAAGTGAAAAAAGTCAGAGGGAGAAGGTCAAATACCGTGTGATTTCCTTCATTAAGTAGTAGATAATAACAACAATAAACAAACACATAGAGACAGAGATTGGATTGGTGGTTGCCAGAGGGGAAGGGGGAGGGAGGAGGGCGAAAGGGATAATTCAGCACATGTGTGTTGTGATGGGTTGTAATTAGTATTTGGGTGGTGAACATGATGTAATCTATGCAGAAATAGAAGTACAATGATGTACACCTGATATTTATACAGTGTTATAAACCAATGTTACTGCAATAAACAAAAAATTAAAAAAAATGCAAAAGAGAAAACAAATAAAAAAATAAATAAATATATGAAATTTGATAATAAAAAAATAAATTAAATAAACTGTTTTCTTGTACATGTAGGATTTCTTTCTAGGGCTATGGTACAAGTTTTGTCCTTTCCCAACAAGATTCACTCTCTTCTGAAGTGAAAGCATGTGGGGTAAGAAAGCGATATTGTTATTCATGTTTGTTTTATTGTGTTTTCTTTGCTAATCTCAGTGCCTGGCACAAAATAATGATCCCATCAAAATATGTAATTTTATTAAATATTTGAGCAAGTATTATGTGAAAAATCCTTTGCTGAATATTATTGAAAGGTAAAGATGAATAGCATACTGCTTACAAGGTAATCTATAATTTAGTACAAGATATAATTTTAATATTTGTGTGCAAAAAGTATTAAAAAAGTCGTGGAACAAGAGGCACTAAAGTTAAAAATACATGCTGTTGGGTGCCGGCCTGGTGGCACAAGGGGTTGGCTGCGTGCCCTCCACTGCGGCGGTCCGGGGTCGGCCGGTTCAGATCCCGGGCATGAACAGAGGCGCCGCTTGTCAGGCCATGCTGTGGCAGGCGTCCCTTATAAAGTGGAGGAAGATGGGCATGGATGTTAGCCCAGGGCCAGTCTTCCTTAGCAAAAAGAGGAGGGCGGGCAGATGTTAGCTCAGGGCCGATCTTCCTCACCAAAAAAAAAAAATACATGCTGTTGGAGTAATCAAGAAATTGCTTCTAAAGAAATAGTGTTTGTGATGAGCTTGAAGTAATGGTAGCATTTCCACATGTGGGGATAAGAAAGCAGAATTTTTGGGTAAAGGTGAATGGGAAAGAAGCCTGAGGAAATGGTTTAATTTGGCTGGTGTGTTGTATAATAATTTGGCTTGCTTCTGCCCCTGGTTCCTAGGAAGTGACCTCTACATACTTAGAATTTCCCAAGTGATTGGTGTGTCTTTGTTATTCATGGTGGTATCCTGGGACCACATCTGAGTTTATGCTAACAAGATTAGCCAGGATGGGAGCTGGTCATTTGAGAAAGACCAACAATGTGATTAGAGGTTTGGGGCTTTGATCCATGTGATATTAGTCCAACCACTGGGGAGGGGAGGAGGACTGGATATTGAGCCAGGTGGGAGATGATTCAATCAATCATGCCTAAGTAATAAAATTCCAATAAAAACTCTGGACATTAAAGCTCAAAGCTCAGATGAGCCTCCCCGGTTAATAGTACTCTTTATGTATTGTAACAAATCAATGTGCTATGAGGGTGATGAGTTCTAACTCCACAAGGAGAGAACACGAAAGCTTTTCATTTGGGCATCACCCAGACCTCGCCTTATGCATCTTGTCTTTTGGAAGGTCCTGATTTGTATCCTTTTTTCTATAATAAAGCTCTAATCCTAAGTATAGAACTTTCCTGAGTTCTGTGAATCATTCTAGTGAACTATCAAACCTGAAGGGATAGTGGGAACCTCGGAATTTGTAGCCAGTTGGCCAGAAATTTGAGTAGCCTGGGAAAACCAGAGCTTGTGGCAGGGGTTTGAAGTGAGGACAGGCCTGTGGAGAACTTTGCCCTTGCCTTGTGAAAGTTTAGTCTAACTCTGGATAGTTGGTGTCAGGATTGCATTGCAACTGGAGAAAAGTTAAGTAGATATAGTATTATGCTTGAATATGCTTTGGTATATGATTATGGTGGTATTATACAGTCAGCATAAATTATTTTGATTTTTTTATTAGGTAATGGGAAACCATTTATGGTTTTAGAATAAAGGAATAATAGAAGCAAGGCCATGATTTAGGAATACAGTTATGCGTGGTTTAGCGATGGAAACGCTTTCTGAGGGGCCGGCCCAGTGGCACAAGTTGTTAAGTGCGCGTGCTCCACTGCGGCGGCCCAAAGTTCGCTGGTTCGGATCCCGGGCGCACACCGACGCACTGCTTGGCAAGCCATGTTGTGGCGGCGTCCCATATAAAGTGGAGGAAGATGGGCACAGATGTTAACCCAGGGCCAGTCTTCCTCAGCGAAAAGAAGAGGAGGATTGGCAGATGTTAGCACAGGGCTGATCTTTCTCACACACACAAAAAAAGTAAAAAGCAAAGAAACGCTTTCTGAGATATGCATTGTTAAGCGATTTTGTCATTGTGCGAACATCATAGAGTGTACTTACACAAACCTAGATGGTATACCCTACTACATAACTTAAGCTATATGGTACTAATCTCGTGTGACCACAACAACCACCGCAGTCTGTTATTGATCAAAACATTGTTATGCGGCACATGACTGTATTAATGTCTGGTTGATTACAGACTAGGATGGATGAAAGACAAAATAATACAGGTGAGGCCAGTTAGAGAATTCTTACTACAATCACATCAGAACAAATGTATGCATAGATTTGGCAGTGAAATAGAAAGAAGAGGTAATTTGTCCTTGATAATTGAGTAGACATTAAAGAAGAATGAAGAATAGAAGAAGATTCAGGAGTTTAGGATTTGAAACACTATTTAGATAAATAGGAGTAACAGGAATAGAAAATTCTAAAACCAGAGAAGCTGGTTTATGGTTTGACTTAGGGCTTATTAAGTTAATATTTGACCACAGTTATTTCATCAAAATAAAATAAACAGAATTTAAAGAGTACTAATCAAATATTTTGTACTACTAATATCACAGTTGATCTTCATAACAGAGAAGGGATATGTTTTGAGATACTCTTATAGAGACAAATCTCTAAATGCCTTTGTTTGGGAAATATTTATTATATTCATCAATATTTATTTGGAAGTAAATAATAGGCTATTGAGATATTGCATATAATGTTGCCTGCTACTATTTATCTTTCACATTCTATTTTCCTCTCCTCAACTAGATTTTAAACTTTTATGGGGCTATGCAATCACTTCAAGAATGGTAAATACTGATGAAAATAATACATGCAATAATCTTGGCACAATTTTTTCAAAGTCATGTAATTTAATGCCAGTTCATTGTATAATTAGGGAAGAAAGGGAGTAGTGGTTGAAGACTGAACTAGGTATCATACTCATGTGCAGTTCAACTAAATCAGATACTAACTATGATGCATAGTGATTCTCATGTACATACTGATATCAGTAATGTTAGGCAATTATATATTGGGCAATTTCCTTGGACATGCACCTATCTAAGTTAATTTTTTCTTGAAAAATGTTCCACCACTAATCACGAAGTGAAATCCTGAACTAAATAAAGAACTATGCAAAAACTCTGTTCTTCATCTAAAATTGACAAAGTACAACATTTACAATGTATCCAGAGTGTCTCTTCTTTTTTCCTTAGCCAAGAAGTAGGAAAATGCCCTCTATACCTATTGATGCAAACGGAAGAATGCAAATTATTCCACATAATGATAGTGAGATTGAAAATATTTCCCTACAGGTAAGAAATAGTGCCTCCTATACCAGGAAACTCATATCTAGTTTATGAATTTGGTGAAAGGAACAAAATTATTTTCTGTACTTTAAGGAGACTTAAACTAGTCCAAATAATTGATAATTGACAATATTAGTACTTCTAAAGTTGATTTTAAAGATATTATCACATGAATTTCAAGTTTATATTCCACTTTGTAAGCAATAAATTTTTATTAAAAAATACACAATCTGTGATTCACTTATTTAAAAGAAAAGAGTAAAATCACCAAATGTTTTCAATATGAGTGGCAAAATGATGATTAATTTATCATTTTAATTGATTCAGACTTCCTTAGTACACTGTCATTGTGCTCCTTAAAAGAAAGTAAGCATAAGACTCTTCTATTCTACTGAAAATTAGCCACTGAAAGGACTCACACTTCAGAGTAGAGTTAAACTTAAGCTTTAGTAACTGTTTGCCTTATATATCCCCCTAATTGTCAATTAATGCCAAAGGGAACACAGCTCACTTGAAGCAAAGGAGTATATCAATCAGGCTATAAACACTCCGCCTGTTTCTGCCATTTGATGTATTGCCACCACCATGCCCCCCCAAAAAAAGAAAGAAAAGAAGGAAAGAAAAAAATTATGGCTTCCAGTTGTTAGCACAGTCTGCCCCTTGCCCTTAAAGAGTATATAGTCCAGTAGACTGAGACAGAAAGTAAACATGACGTGAATGTGATAATTTGAGATTTCAGTATATATTATGAAAAAAATAAAGTAGTATGATAAAGAATACCTAGAAATGTTTAGTCTCCAGCAAGACTGTAGTTTTGAATGCAGTGGCATGGATTAAATGGCTTTGGTAGGTATCATAATTCATTCATTTGTCATCTGTATGTGGAATGCCCAACTCAAGAAGGTTCTTATGAGCCATCCAGGAGGGTGGAGCAGGAAAAGAGGGGCAAAAAGTAGGCTAGTCTTAAGAAAAACATTTTGTCAACGTGATATTTGTTAAAACCAGATATTGACCATAACAACCCAATGCTTTCCCTAATGGCATATCTTAATCTTATCCACAATAATTTCCTTCAATAGATTAGTGGATAAACTATGTGTAATACGTTCATATAATGAAATACTATTCAACAATCAAAATGAAGGAGATTTGATTCATGCAACAACTTAGATGAATCTTAAATACATTTTGCTAAGATCTTCAGAAACAAAATACATAATGGTAATATTGGCTATAACCCAAAGAATTATATATGTATATTTATGATTCCATACTGTTATAAATAGAAGATTGAACTTAAAAAAGGGGAATAAAAGGACAAATCTTTTTCACAAAATGATTTCAAATACTAAATTAAAAAATATAAAGGGAAATAAAAAATCACTATTAATACACTTGAATATTCACAGGCAAGATCCACTGAAGAATGCTAAAATGAGTGGGCTGGACTTTAAAGAAGAAAGAGGATGGTTTTATAGCTTCTAAATATTTTCCCCCAAATACTTTTTAATTCCTGTAGTTGTTTTAATATATTCCCATAAATACTTTTACATTCCTCTTTCCAGGAGGTAGACTCTATTTTGTCTTCTTGAATGTAGGCTGGATTTAGTGATTCACCTCTAACAAACACAATATGAAAAGGAAATAATAATAATTTTATAGTGGAGAAACCTGGCAGATACTACCTTAACCAAGTGATCTGGATTAAATTCACCAGCAACAAATCATGTTGATATCATATACCTCTTAATATGTGGGGCACTTGACTTCTGGGGTATTCCTCCCAAAATCCATAATCCCAGTCTAATCATCAGAAAACTTCAAACAAATCTATATTCAGGGACATTCTACAAAATACTTGACCAGTGCTGTACAAATGTGTCAAGGTCATGAAAAATAAGTAGCGTCTTAGAAACAATCACAGATCAGACGAGACTAACGAGATATGATGATTAAATCAACATGACATCCTAGTTTGGATCCTGGAACAGAAAAAGGACATTAGTGAAAACTGATAAAATATAAATAAAATATGTAATTTAGTTAGTCATATTGTAACAAGGTTATTTTCTTCAAAATGTGTTATGATTATTTTAGATGTTAACTTTAGTGGAAGCTGGGTGAAGAGTACGTGGGGATTTTCTGTACTGCAACTCTTATGCAAATATAAAATTATATTAAAATAAAAAAATTTTAAGTGGCTATATATCTTTTGCTTTTCCACTAAACTGGATAGACTTCAAGAAAAATATTAAATGAAATAGGTGATAACACGGCACAGATAACTTCGTCATAATTTTGAGGGAATACTAATTGTGTTTCACCAGTAATTTTAATTCCTAAATTCTGCTATTATGACTTTTGTAGGTAACTTTTATCAGGTTAAAGAACTCCCTTTATATTCCTAGTTAAGAATTTTTTTCATGAATGTTGTTTAATATTGTCAAATAATTTTTCTGTAATGATTAAAAGAATCCCATATTTTACTTTTAATCTATTATGTGGTAAATAACATCATGAAATGAATTCAATCTAATCATAATAAATTAATATTATTATTAAAGATATAACTCAATTTTGATTGCTTAAATATCATATGTGTATTTCTGATTGACACTGGCTTTCAGTATTTTCCCTGAATTGTAATTGCCTTGTTTGTATATGACCTGGAATCTAGCTCTGCTCATCTATCACAGTGTAACAGCTACAAAAGAGATTGATGCTTTTACTTTTTTCCATAATAACTTAGCTTCAAGTCAGGCCCCATAGTTGAAGGATAGAGTATATTCAATAAAAATGACAGGATACTTTTTTTCTTCAGCAAGAATGCTATTTTCACGCACGTAGTATTACTTGGTGTGAACATAGCCAACACGTAATTTCTCCTAGTTTCCACATGACTCCCCACCCAATATCTCAATTTCACTCTTAAAATTTAAAAAAAAAACAACTCAAGGATGGACTTTTCTAGTTTATTAAAGCTATTATTAAAGAAATGTGTGCTAAGCCGCAGATTTGAGGAATTATATTTTGGCACGAACATCCTCCCTTATATGGTCTAAAATTTTAAAAAATTTAGTAGATAATGTTCATATTTATATATAATTCATATATACACACACATATATAAATATATACGTGCATATATACGTACATATTTGGGGTCTTAGACATTTATTTTTATTTATTTACAGTTTGAGATTCAAGAGAATGAAGTGGAGTAAAGTTGCTTTGTTTCCAAAATTTTAATCAGAAGAGTCTTGTTCTATTAATTTGGGAATTTTTAACACTTATAACAAGATTCAGCATGTGTATGGCAGGCAAAATAATGGCACCTCAAAGATATCTGCATTCTAATCCTCAGAATTTGGAAATATATTATGTTATATAGCAAAGAGGAATGAAGTTTGCAGATGCAATTAAGGTTACTAAACAGTTGATTTTATGATAGGAAATTATCCTAGATTATCTAGGGGGACCTAAAGTAATCACAAAGTCCTTTAAAAGTGGAAGAGGGAGGCAGAAGCATGACTCAGAGTCAGAGAAAGAGATGTGACAATGAAAGCAGAGTCAGAGGGATCTTATGTGAGAAAGACTGGATCTTTGGTGGTTCGGAAGATGCAAAAATGGGGCCATGAGTCAAGGAATGACTCTAGAACTCTAGAAGCTAGAAAAGGAAGAAAAAGTCTTTTCCCGTAGAAGCTGCAGAAAGGAATACCTCCTGTTGACACTGATTTTAGCCCAATGAAACTCATTCTAGACTTCTAACCCATAGAATTACAATATAGTAAATACCGTATATAATAATGTTTTTTTCAGCCAACAAGTTTGTGGTAATTTGTTACAACAGCAATAGGAAGCTAATGCAATGTGTTAGTCACTCTTTTTCAATTTTTTAATGAATAATACAATCATCCTTGCACCTAGCACTGTATCATATACATCATAGTTCTTCAATCAGTTGACTTAAAAGGAAACATTGATAGAAAATAATAAATGATGGAAGATAGATAGCATCAGAAAACTAACAAGAATGTTTAATATATTATCAGGCAGTTTATATCAATTATTTGATTTAGTTCCTCAGCAATTCTGAGAGGTAAATAAGCTGTCAAATTTATAGTGCCACAAACATGCAAAATAATTTAATTATGCATATATAAATCATCTGTATATGCTCAGTTAAATTAATAATTTTGAGATTATAAACAAACAACAGGGAAAATGATAAATGTAGTTTAGCTAAATTAGTATTAACATTATATTTAGAGTATTAATAATTTTTTCTGAGATAAGAAGAAAAACACAGAGAATCTCCTGATTTTACTGATACTCTTGTGCCTTGTATTGTCCAGTTCAAAATTGGAGCATTAACTTCCTTTTTCTAGATTTTTATTTTGTGTTCAGACGATTGTAGTACACTTGAAATGCATACAGATGATTGGTCATTCCCATCCCAGAGGAAGTTGGGAGTCTGGAGCTTGAGTAGACTTAATCACTCAGAACTCGGAAAATCTGTTAACCATAAAAAGGAAGTACAAAAGCCTAGTATACCAGCTGACTTCTTTGCTGCACTACATGTTTATAAAGCAAAAACCAAATACATAGATGGTACTCATGAGGAATATATGTATGCCTAAAATTTACCTAATTCAGTGTGCAAAATATGGCAGCCAGAATAAAGACAAAGAAATAAAAACACAGTCAGATCATCTCTAAAAACTTAGACTATATCTAACCATATTTTATCAGTAGACTTTCTACTGGAGATAGAATAATTATCATTGTATTTTATGGATATATAGGTTATAAAATCAACCAGTGAGGTTTAGCAATGGGAAGTCATATATATGCAGATTTTTACTTCAAAATCATGTTTATTGCTATCAAACATTGTACAATATCAATTTCCTTGTCCAGGAGGAGATATGATACATTGTTCAAAGTATTAAGTATTGTATTTATAATTTCTAACCAAATTTATAATTTATATTTTAGGGAATGATTATAAAGGGTAGTATCATTAGGTATAATACATTTTACTTGGTCTTTTCAATTCTGACATGTAATTAATATTATTGCATTCAACGATTTATATAAGATAAAAATTTTCTTCCATTTATGTTTCTTAAATATTCCCTACATACTTCTATCTAGCCTTACCAAACAGAATGAATTTGATATTATGATATATGAACATTTTTGCTGTTTTTTAGCCTGAATAAGAAAGGCACAGGGACATTGACTAGAGTTGCAAATAGAACTTACTTGTTGATTGCTGATGATGAAAAAGCTTAGTTGCAGTATGTTGTTTTCACAATATTATTATATTTGATTTTTACCACTTTAAAATGTTTGTAGAATCATTGTTATGCAGCCATTTAGTCAGTAATTTCCCATTTATTGCTTTTAAATTGCAAAATTCAAGAGATCTTATTTTTTCCAGATAATAAAGAGAAATAATGCTATTTATGTATTATATGCCATCCTACTATTTTTATGCTTTAGTATAATATGTATAAGAAGACATAATAATATTATTAAAATTATAATGAAATTTGAATAAAACATCATGATATTTTACTCCTCCAAACCCATGGATGCAAATAACTCACAAAGCTAATTTCAGAGTTTTTATATTATTCTTCATGTATATCACACTTAAATGTGTGCATGCGTATGTGTGTCTATGCATATGTGTGTGTGTGAATTACCAATTTTCTAAATCTCTAATTATGTAATGGAAGAAAATAAGGCCAGGTGTTCATGTTAATTGTTTAATATACACAGTAGGCCTTGAATCTTGGTATCATGGTAATAAAACTAATTCATCATAGCTAATGAAAGAAAAATTCCATTTATTTAAATAGGGCATTACAAAGACCAAAGACAGGTGCTGGCCCAGTGGCGCAGTGGTTCAGTGCACACCACCCACTTTGGCAGCCTGGGGTTTGCAGGTTCAGATCCCGGGTGTGCGCCGATGCACCACTTGTCAAGCCATGCTGTGGCAGTGTCCCATATAAAGTAGAGGAAGATGGGCACAGATGTTAGCCCAGGGCAGGTCTTCCTCAGCAAAAAAAAGAGGAGGATTGGCAACAGATGTTAGCTCAGGGCTAGTCTTCCTCAGAAAATAAAAAAGACCAAAGAGATAAACTTAATTTTTAAAATAATTAACTATGTGGTAGTGTATACACTTAAATATGTGAGTAAAGAAAAATATTTATTGTTTATCAAATTCCTATAAGAGATAAATGACAGTTCAAGGAAAATAATAATACTAATAGGGGAAAATAATAACAATATAACAGTAATGTGTTTTTTTTTTTAACGTACATGGAAGTAAATGTGTGATAACAATATGAAAGAGGCTGGAGAGGGAAAATAGACGTTTACTCTGTAAGATTTTTATAATATAGGTAAAATGGTAGAAAAATATTTGGAGATTGACTATGATATTATAAAAGTATATTCAAGATATACTTTTTATATATAACTGATTATATTCAGTTAATATAAATATGTAGTAAAGCATCACTTAAATATAAATCAAAAAGTTAAACTTAATAAGCCAGGGCCAGCCTGGTGGCATAGTAGTTACATTTGTGCACCCCACTTCAGTGGCCCAGTGTTTGTGGGTTTGGATCCCAGGTGCGAACCTACACACCGCACATGGAGCCATGCTGTGGCAGCGTCCCAAATACAAAATGGAGGAATATTGGCACAGATGTTAGCTCAGGGCCAATCTTTCTCACCAAAAAAAAAAAAAAAAAAAAAAAAGGAGATAAAGTGGAAACTTAAAAGATAATTAATATAAAAGAAAGTAGAAAACAAGAAAAGTGAACACAGATGGTACCAATAGAAAACACGTAGCTAGATGGTAAATTTAAATAAAATGATATCACATATCATTCAATATGAATATACTAAAAATCCAATTAATAGTCTGTGAACATTGATTTGGATAAAAGAGAAAGACTAAAGACTATATTTTCAGAGATCATTTCCCTAGCTTTTTACTAGAGAAGTTTCTCTGAATATGTAGAGCACCAGCAAAGTCATCCCCTCTCACTATAACTTTTCAACAATGTACTGGAATTTCTAGCTAATGCAACAAGACATGAAAAGAAAATTAAAAAGTATACAGGTTGAAATAGAAGAAATAAAACTGTCATTATTCACACAGGATATGGTCATCAATGTGGAAAATTGAAAAGAATCAACAAAAAAAAACACCGGAACTAACAAAGCAATTATAGCAAGGTTGTAGGATACAAGGTTAACATACAAAAGTCAATTGCTTTCTTATATACTAGCAGTGAATAAATAGAATTTGAAATTGAAAGCACAATACCATTTACATTAGCATCCAAAAAACTGAAATACTTAGGTATAAATATAACAAAATATGTACAAGATCTGTATGAAAAAAACTACAGAACTCTGAAGAACAAAATCAAAGAACTAAAGAAATGGAGAGACAATCCAGGTTAATGAATAGAAAGACTCAATAATGTCAAGATGTCAGTTCTTCCCAGCTTATCTATAGATTCAATGAAATCTCAAAAAATCCAGAAAGTTATTTTGTGAATATTGACAAACTGATTCTAAAGTTTATATGGAGAGGCAAAAGACCCAGATTATCCAACAAAATATTGAAAGAGAAGAACAAGGTTGGAGGACTGATACTACCCAACTTCAAGATGCCCTGCAAAGCTACAGTAATCAAGAAAGTGTAGTACTGGTGAAAGAATAGGCAAATAGATCAGCGGAACAGAACAGAGAACCCAGAAATAGACCCACATGAATACAGTCAAATGGTCAACAACAACAACAAAAAATGATGGAACACTTCCTAACTCATTCTATGAGGCCACATTACCCTGATCCCAGAGCAAGAAAAGGACAACACAAAGAAGGAAAATTATAGACCAGTATCACTGATGAACATAGATGCAAAAATCCTCAACAAAATATTGGCAAACTGAATACAGCAAAATATTAAAAGGATCATACACCATGATCAAGTGGGATTTATACCAGGGATGCAGGGATGGTTCAACATCCACAAATCAATCAATGTGATACACCACATTAACAAAATGAGGAATAAAAATCAGGACCATCTCAATAGATGCAGAGAAAGCATTTGACAAGATCCAACATCCATTTATGATAAAAGTTCTCAATAAAATGTTTATAGAAGGAAAGTAGTACCTCAACATAATAAAGGTCATATATGACAAACCCATAGCCAACATCATACTTAGTGCTGAAAAACTGAAAGCCTTCCCTCTGAAAACAGGAACAAGACATGAGTGTCCACTCTCACCACTCCTGTTTAACACAGTTCTGGAGGTGTTGGCCACAGCAATCAGGCAAGAAAAAGAAATAAAAGAATCCAAATTGAAAAAGAAGTGAAACTCTCGCTGTTTGCAGATGACATGATTCTATATATAGAAAACCCTAAAGAATCCATCATAAAAATATTAGAAATAATCAACTACAGCAAAATTGTAGGTACAAAATCAACTTACAAAAATCAGTTGCATTTCTATAGTCTAATAATGAACAAACAGAAAGAGAATTCAAGAATTCAATTCCATTTACAATGGCAACAAAAAGGATAAAATATCTAGGAATAAATTTAACAAAGGAGGTGAAAGACCTATACAATGAAAACTATAAGACGTTATTGAAAGAAATCGATGACGGCATAAAGAAATGGAAAGACATTCCATGCACATGGATTGGAAGAATTAACATAGTTAAAATGTCCATATTACCTAAGGAAATCTACAGATTCAATGCAATCCCAATCAGAATCCAAATGCCATTCTTCATGGAAATAGAATGAAGAATCCTAAAATTCATATGGAGCAACAAAACACTCTGTATAGCTAAAACAATCCAGAGAAAAAAGAATAAAGCTGAAGACATCACAATCTCTGACTTCAAAATATACTACATGGCTATAGTAATCAAACACCGTGGTACTGGTACAAAAACAGACACACAGATCAATGGAACAGAATTGAGAGCCCAGAAATAAAACCACACATCTTGGACAGGTAAACTTTGACAAAGGAGCAAAGAACATATGATGGAGAAAAGAAAGTCCCTTCAATAAATGGTATTGGGAAAACTAGACAGCCACTTGCAAAGGAATGAAAGTAGACCATTATCTTACACCATACACAAAAATTAACTCAAAATGGATTAAAGATTTGGAGGTAAGATGTGAAACCATAAAACTCCTAGAAGAATATATATGCAGTACACTCTTTGACATCGATCTTAGAAGCATCTTTTCAAATACCATGTCCACTGAGGCAAGGGAAACAAAGGAAAAATAAACAAATGGAACTACATCAGGCTAAAGAGCTTCTGCAAAGCAATGGAAACTAGGAACAAAATGAAAAGACAACCTACCAACTGGGAGAAAATATTTATGAATCATATATCCAACAAGGGGTTAACCTCCAAAATATATAAAGAGCTCATACAACTCAACAACAAAGAAATAAACAATCCAATCAAAAAATGGGCAGAGGATATGAACAGACATTTTTCCAAAGAAGATATACAAAAGACCAACAGGCACATGAAAAGATGTTCAACATCACTAATCATTGGGGAAAGTCAAATCAAAACTACCATGAGATATCACCTTACACCTGTTAGAACGGCTATAGTTACCAAGACAAAAAATAAAAAATGCTGGAGAAGATGTGGAGAAAAGGGAACTCTCATACACTGTTGGTGGGAATGCAAATTGGTGCAACCACTATGAAAAACAGTATGAATATTTCTCAAAAAGTTAAAAATAGAAATACCATATGACCCAGCTATTCCACTACTGCATATTTATCCTGCATATTGATTTATCTCTGAAATCAACAATTCAAAGAGACATATGCACCTCTATGTTCATTGCAACATTATTCACAATAGCCAAGACGTGGAAGCAACCCAAGTGCCCATCAACTGATGAATAGATAAAGAAGATGTGGTATATACATACAATGGAATACTACTCAGCCATAAAAAAGACAAAGTCATCCCATTTGCAACAACATGGATGGACCTTGAGGATATTATGTTAAGCAAAATAAGCCAGACAGAGAAAGACAAACACCGCAGGATTTCACTCATATGTGGAAAATTAACAAACACATGGACAAAGAGAACAGATTAGTGGTTACCAGAGGGAAAGGGAGTTGGGGGATGGGCATAGGGGGTAAAGTGGCACATATATTTGGTGACTGACAAATAATAATGTGCACATGAAATTTCACAATGTTATAAACTATTATGACCTCAATAAAATAATTTTTAAAAAATACAACTTAAAAAAAAAGACATAATAGGTCCATACTATACCATAGTGTCTATTGGTATCATTTTCATGGTGGATATTGTCATGACTTATAGTATAGAACACAGAATTTTCTCAGTCTTTTCTTTTGCTTTCAATGAAAAATGTGCTGTGCCTTTTTATGCATGCTATGATAACCTGGCTATAATAATTGGCTCTAATTGCAGGTCAACTTGGGCAAATTCCATCACCAGTAATTGAGAAAGCAACATTAAGATAGAACTGATAGGGAGAAATCATTATAGTTTATTAGCACCAAGATCACTCATTTCCAGAGTACACCAAGTGAATAGGAACATATACTTAGAAGAAATTGTGTAAGATTATCATTTTTAATGAGTATTTTTCTTGAATGCTTTGCATCAGAAGAATGAAAAAATGAGGCCTTACTTGAAACTCCATTGCAAAGTTCTAGAGGTTCTTATTCTTAATAATGTTTCTAGAATATAAAAGTTATACTGTAACTTTTCTTTCATGATTTTGTCATTATAACTGGTAAAATTATTTTAAACTTTCCTTTCATGATTTAGTCTTTGCATCTTGATATCAATATTGATACTAATTCCGGATTTCTCTTTTTTTGCAAAGAGCAGATATGTGTACAAATTAGCTCCAGGTAATGTTTTTGTAATATTGTCAAGATATGCTTGATACACAAAATATCCTTGATACACAATTGCTCTGATCACAGGCACAATCTACATCCTGGAGCAATCCCAAAAAGTCAAATGTAGAAAAAGCATGCTTCTGATTTGGTCCTGCAGAGACTGCCTATGTTTGACCTGTGTATGCCTAGAAAGTTTCTATTATCAAGGCAATTTTTGTAGAAAAGATAAAAATAATAGTAAGTGAGATCATTTAATTATTGCTTACTCATGGGATTTCTTATCTGATTTGAGCTCCCTATATAACATAAAGCAAACACCAACTTTACCCTAGCTAAGTGACCCACACCAAATATATTAGAACATGGTATATTTCACATGCAGATGTGTTAACTTGAACTTCCTCCTTAAGCAAGTAACCATTCATCAGCTATATTGTGCAAAAATGTCAACATATTCTAGGACTTACACAGTTTTTATATTCAGATCCACTGATGACAGAGTAGAAGAGCGAGAATGCATATCCTGGGGCCGGCCCGTGGCTTAGTGGTTAAGTGCGCGCTCCACTACTGGCAGCCCAGGTTCGGATCCCGGTGCACACCGACGCACCACTTCTCCGGTCATGCTGAGGTCGCGTCCCACATACAGCAACTAGAAGGATGTGCAACTATGACATACGACTATCTACTGGGGCTTTGGGGGAAAAAAGGAAGGGGACTGGCAGTGGGTGTTAGCTCAGAGCCGGTCTTGCTCAGCAAAAAGAGGAGGATTGGCATGGATATTAGCTCAGGGCTGATCTTCCTCACAAAAAAATAAATAAATAAAATAGAATGCATATCCTGAAAGGTTTGGGGCTAATAGTGAGACAAAATTCACAGCAAGCATAAAAGGTATTTAAAATTGCATGTATTTTTTAATTCAAAAGAGTTTTGCCTCTTGTTTCATATTATGTATATATTAGTAAGTTATAAAATAATAAATACAACAATGAATTTTCTTCTAAAAAAGCCATCAACAAGTTTTTTCAGTAAAGGGCCAGATAATAAATATGTTTGGCTTTGCCAGCCACAAGTTTTCTCATCATTATAGTGAGAAAGTAACCATAGTCAATATGTCAATAGATGAGCATGGTTGTATTTCAATGAAACTTTATTTACAAATTAATATGTCATAGTCAGAACTGGCTTTTTGGTTATAATTTATTGACTCCTTTTCCTGGAACTCTGATTTGTCCAGACCTAAAGTATAGTGAAATGATCCAACAAAATTTATACTGGAAATTTCAGTGCATCTGAATTATTATTTTACATTAAATAGCTGCACTTCCTACCCATCCCAATCCCACCCCCAGACTCAAAAGCTATTCTACTATTAACATTTATTTAGAGCTCTATTGCTTAGTTTTTAGTTGGGGAATACAAACAGAAACAATGAAAATGCATGAGAATATGAGTTTCACTTTCTACAGTAGTGTAACATTATCAAATGCAATCTAAATTAATCTAGAATACTCTGAGACTTACTCTACACACACTTTGTAAAATCAATCTGAATGCAATATAGATACACCTTGTGAGTTTGAAAGACTGGCAAAGAATCCAGCTTGGAAACAGAATCTATGGACTTAAAGCTCAGATTTCCCCTTACTACTGCATTTTTATAAGCTAAATTGTGTTAGTAATACCTATTTCACCTACCTTGTAGAATTTTCACAAGAATAAAATTTGATAATATGTTTAGAATGGGTTTTTAAATAATAAAGAGTGTTATATAAGGGGATATTATTACAGTTTTAGAAGTAATATATTACTTATTTGGTTAGATTGCTATCATATTAGTGTTAAGAGGTATTTTATAAGATAAGCCATATTTAACATGATGTAAGCTATTTCTTAAAGTCATGTTTATGGTTATGGAAAGGAGATGTAAATTCTGTTTATTGAGAGTTTTTCTGATTCTAAATAAAGTTACAATCTTCTCTCACTGAAAGAGAAGTAAAAGTCATATTGACAAATATAAAACTCAGACAGTAAGTATAATCTGGCTTACAGTATATAATAAGTTTTAAATTTTAAATATTTTAATGTTGTTCTATATGAATTAGCAAGAAGAGGATTCCTATAACCCTAAGTAAGTTATCGCAGTTGAATCAAAAAACCAACTACTTCTGAGCAGGAATCTTGGAGAGGATGGACAAACTTTGGTGTCAGGCTCTGATGGACAGAGGCTCAAGGGAAAACTTCTTCCAGTCTGAGACTTCTCTAGTAGTCCTAATAATTTGTTGTTTAAATCACACTCTTAACACCAGCTCTTGTTTCCCTACTCTCTGAATATGAATATTTTAAAAACCTACAATGAGTCATCAGCAAGTAGAAAATATTACCATTATATTAGCTGTCAACCATGTCCATCTGAAGAAAAAGAATATCCAGTCCATAAATGATCTTACCTGGGGACATGGACGTGAGCATAGGAGATGGGCTATTAGTGCCATTGCTATCTTTCCCTTAGTTTCAAAACACTATCAAATATAGATATCTTTCTTCTTTTTTAAAATAGTGCCTATTCTTCAGAGTGTTTAATTTAGTGGAAATTTTTAGCAAAATAGAGAAATAAGGCAAAAAGTTAGGTAATGTACTTAGAATACTATATGGGGGCTCTGGCCCACCTACGAATTTTCTAGAGGAATACATTTCTTTGATTCACTGTTTATTATTGATTGAAGTTTCTAGACTCGGTGAACTTACTGTTAACTTCTAGAATTTGTTAGACTGAAATGCATATAACTTATGTCTAATAGGAAAGAAAACTCTAAATGTTAAAGATTGTGGCTCAGCAGGATATTAGTCAGTTTTGAAATTAATCAAGCAATCTTTTTTTTTTGGTAAGAAAGATTAGCCCTGAGCTAATATCTGCTGCCAATCGTCCTCTTTTTGCTGAGGAAGATTGGCCCTGGGCTTATATCCATGCCCATCATCCTCTACTTTATATGCGACACCTGCCACAGGATGGCTTGATAAGTGGCATGTAGATCCGAACCCATGAACCCCAGGCTGCGGAAGCAGAGCGTGTGAACTTCATCACTATGCCACCAGGCTGGCACCAATCCAGCAATCTTTTTTTTTTTTTTTTTAAAGTCATCACACCTTTTTTTTTTTAAAGATTTTATTTTTATTTTATTTTTTGCCCCCAAAGCCCCAGTAGATAGTTGTATGCCATAGCTGCACACCCTTCTAGTTGCTGTATGTGGGACTCGGCCTCAGGATGGACAGAGAAGTGGTGCCTTGATGCGCACCCGGGATCCGAACCCGGGCCGCCAGCATCGCAGCGAGCGCACTTAACCACCAAGCCACAGGGCCGGCCCTAATCCAGCAATCTTATCTTAACTTTTCATTATTAAATTTTTCGTAAATACTCAAGCTCTCAAATGCTCTTTGAATCTATCTTAACATCATACTTCTTTCCTTATTAATTAATATGTTGAATAAAACATTTGACAAATGGCATTTTACATTTGAAAAATATCGTGTTTTTATCTACCGAAAATTATATTTTAGCAATTTTGATAATTCAACCAAGATGCCAACATAGACTAACCTGACAAATTCAATCAAACTATGCTGTTTCCCTAATTAATCTGAAATTCTTAAATGTCTTATATTGGTTTACTGATAAAATAAAATTATGTTATACTTACTTAACATTTAAGAATATGAAAATTGTAAATTTCTAATGGACTATATTGTATCATATTTCCATCAAAAATTTTACAGTGGTAATTATATTTCGTATTTTGTAGATTTGAACATTATTTCCAAGATCCTTAGCTAACTTAAATGATAAAACTTTGGGTTAATATTATATTGGGTTTAATTAATGGATAATCATTGGATAGCTAAATAATTTCTAAGTCAAATGGAATAATGAATCACTGATTACTGAGCAAAATTTAAATTTTACATACCTTTGCTTCTTAATTTTATATGCTTAATTTTATATATTTATATTTTGGGGGTCATATTAATTTACCTGTTAATTTTTGCCAATATTTGATGGTGAAGAAAGGATTTGAGTAGTTCTAGAAACTTACGTTATTTGTTTTCATGAATTTTGCTTTCTGCTAAAATCTGTATACGACAGTCAGTTTACAGTTACCAGTCTCAGTTTTCTAAGGAAAAATACAAGTTAATTACTCTGTTACAATTATAATTACTTTGTTACAATTTCAGTCTTTTGGATTCATGTATGATAAGTAAGGGGACAAATTTTTGTTGTTTCTAGGAAAAGCAGAATCATTTTATCTTGAAATAAAGTGGAAATTTGTTCCAGAATTAAAAGAGCATAATTAAATACAAAATCTGAGTATATCTAGCAATTTATGGAGGGAAGATCTTAAACTTTGAAAATTATACTTCACAAAACATTCAGGTAGGCTAAAAGTAATTGCAAAGGCTGTCTTTCCCTTACTCAAAAATCAACCTGAAACATCCTGGGAACAAAATTACAACTCTAGCTCTAGCTCCTTAAAGTGAAAGCATTTTGTGTTCACATGAACAACCTAGATTCACTAGGATACATCAAGAGAAATTTAAACACTAAAGAAAAGATCAATGAATTTGAACATTTGAAGACAATAGCACCTGTCCAAACTAAGGTACAAAACAAAAAATAGATAACACAAACAAAAAAAAAGAGCTTCAGTGAGCTGTGGGATATCAAGGTGATTGACATTCATATAATTACTGTCCAAAAAGATACAGGAGGGATATTTAATAACATAATGGGTGATTTTTTTTTTCCAAATTTGATGATAACTCTAAACACGCAGATCCAAGAGGCTAAATTAAAGCCAAGCAGGACAATCATAAATACAAGCACACTGAAGCATATCTTAATCAAATTGCTGAAATCAGTGAAACAAAACTTCAAGTCAGCCAGAAAAAAAAAATGAATACATACAGAAGAGCAAATAACAGGGGTGTAAGACTCTCATCAGAAACTAGACAAAACCGAAGACAATGGAACATCATTTTGGAAATGCAGGGGAAAACAATCAACCTAAAATTCTATATCCATTGAAAATATTCTCCTTATTTATATAAAGACAAAACCAGGTTGATTTCTGATCTACTGAACTAAAAGAATTTATTCTCAGCTGACCTATATTCGAGAAATCATAAAGGCGCTCTGACATATGGAAGGAAAATTATATTAGATACAAAAATGAGCTACAAAAGAAATAAAGAATCAGAAATTATAAATCTTCAGATAAATATAAACACAGGAATTTTTTTGGGGGGGGTTCTTTTTAATGACCTAAAACAATAATTGATAGTATAAAACAAAAAATAACAAGAATATTTTGTAATTTTTTTAAATATTCAGAAGATATATAATCACACTACCTGAAAGAAGAGGAAGTAAAAATGAAAGCATATTTTTGTAGATTCTTAAATTATATGTAAAGTAATATATTAATATAGAACGTGAGAGTTAAAGATACATATTGTAAACCCTATAGCAACCACTAAAAATAAATAAAACAAAAATGTATAGCTAAAGTACCAAGAGTAGAGACTAAATGAAATACCAGTAATACCCTATTCATCAAAAAGAAGGAGGAATAAGAGGGAAAATGGAACAAATAACAAATGGGGACAAATAGATGACAGAATGAAACCCAACCGTACTGATAGTTATATTAATTTTAAGTAGACTAAATACTAAAATTAAAAGGTATGGACAGCCAGACTGAACAATAATTTTAAAAAGACACAACTCTCTAAAAGGATCACACTTTAAATTTACACACATACAGATTAAAAATAAAATGATAGAAAAATATATATCATGCAAACACTACTCATTAGGAAACTTATGTGACTATGTTAATATAGCAGGTAAACTGCATGAAAAGGAATACAACCAGAGATAAAGAATAATATCTCATGATCATAAAATTGCCAATTTACCAAGATAACAAAAATGATAGGATTTTGTAGCAGAAAACAGACTTTTAAACTACATGAAACAAAAAAGAACTGAACTGAAGGGAGAAATAGAAAGTCCATAATTGTAGTTTCAAATTTCAATCCTCCTTTCTCAGGGATAGAACAGGTAGACAGAAAATAAAAAAGTGAAGATAGAAAATGCTAGTATAATACTATCAAACATACTAGACCTAAACATCGTTTATGTGATACTACACAACAACAGCAATATACATATTCTTTCAAGTGCACATGTAATATTTGCCACATGTTAAATTACAAAACATCTCAAAAAATTGAAAATGATTGACATTGGACAGAGTATATTCAAACACATGGAATTAGACACAAATAAAAATAAACTTGGAAAATCTCCGAAATACTTTAAAAAACTAAACAACACATATGTAAGCAATGTATGACCCAAAGAAAAAATAACAAAGAAAGTCTAATAATATTTTTAGAAGAATATACTGAAAACACAACATATCAAAACTTGTTGTTTGACTAAAAGCAGTTCGTAGAAGAAAATGTATAGCTTTAACTGCTTGTATTCAAAGACAAAAAGGACTACAATTAATGATTTACCTTTCTACCTTCAGAAGCTAAAACTAGCTTAAACCCAATGTAGATAGAAAATAATTATAGATATGAGGGGAAATTCATAAAATAAAAGCTAACAAACAATAGAGAAAAAGCAATCAAGTCAATCTAGTTCTTTGAAAGCAAGATAATACATTTAAGCATAAGATTTTATATTTATATATTATATTTTATGTATATACTTGTATGTATATATGTAATATATATTATTAAAATGAACGTCAATATTTATATATATGCATATATATTTATGTATAAAATAGCCCCCAAACTGGGAACATTAGATGTTTACCCATATATAAATGGATAAACAAAATATAGTATGCTCATAGAAAGGCATATTACTCAGAAATGATGTGAACATATTATATTTGTTCAATTTTAGATCAATTAAAAAATATTGTTCTGAAGGGAAGAATCCAGATATCCAGCATACTTGTGTATGTATATGATACCAGTATACATAAATTCTAGAAAATGTAAAATGAATCTATAGTGACCGAAAGTAGATTAGTGGATGTCTATTGCTGAAATTAGTGGGTTATTTATTACATAGGAGCACAAAGAAACCTTTTGGAATGGAAATGTTCTACATCTTTATTGGGGTAGTGGCTACAGAGGGGTACATATTTGTCAAAACTCAAAGCTACAAACTTAGCCTGTGTGCATTTTACTGTACATAAATTATTTTCCAATCAAGTGGATTAGTATAAGCAAACTTTTTCCACTGAGAAGTCAGCTGATAGCCTTATGGGGTTAACTTTGTATATAATTTGTCTTTCTCTTGCGGCTTTTAGGATTCTCTCTTTATCTTTCATTCTGGACATTTTGATTATGATGTGTCTAGGTGTGGGCCTCTTTGGGTTTATCTTGTTTGGGGCTCTCTGTGCTTCCTGTACCTGGATGTCTGTTTCCTTCCTTAGGTTAGGGAAGTTTTCATCTATTATTTCTTCAAATAGATTCTCTGCCCCTTTGTCTCGCTCTGCTCCTTCTGGGACACCTATAACACAGACGTTAGGGCGCTTGATGTTGTCCCAGAGGTCCCTTAGACTGTGCTCACTCTTTTTAATTCTTTTCTCTTTTACCTGTTCAGCTTGGGTGATTTCTTCTAGTCTTTTGTCAAGCTCGCAGATCCGTTCTTCTGTATCGTCTACTCTGCTTTTGAGTCCCTCTAGTGAATTTTTCATTTCCAGTATTGTAGTCTTCATTTCTGATTGGTTCTTTTTTATATCTTCCATTTCTTTGTTGACAGTCTCACTGAGTTCATCCATTCTTCTCACCGAGCGTCCTTAACTCTTTGTTTGAACTCTCTGTTGGGTAGGTTGCTCATTTCTGTTTCACTTTGTTCCTTTTCTGGGGTTTTGTCCTGTTCCCTTACTTGGAATGTATTCCTTTGTCTCCTCATTTTGCATCTTTCCCTGTGCTTGTGTCTATGTATTAGGTAGGTCAGCTACATCTCCTGCTCTTGGAGAGGTGACCTTATATAAGTGATGCCTTATGAGGGCCACAGTGTGCTTCCCTCAGTTCCGAATGTTCCAGGAGTGACCCTTATGTGGGCTACGTTTGTCCTTCTGTTGTGGCCTGTTTGCTCTCTCTGTAGGCACAGGGAGGCTGAGTTATGCTCCTGGCCAGCTGTTGCAATGCTCAGCTGCTTGTAGTTGTTGTGGGCCCTTCAGTCTCTTTATCAGGTGTGGGGAGCCCCAGCACTGTTGGCCGCAAGTTCTCATACCACATTTGTGTTGCAGTATTCCTTTTAAATGAGTAGGCCCCCAGCGTGGCAGGTTGTTAGGCTCAGAGGCTTACAATTGCTACAAGCCTCCAGCCTTTAGGTCTCTTGTCAGCTCTCTGAGGATTGCAGCTTGGTGGGGGTGGCCTCAGGCACGGGAGCACCCAATTGTTTCAGGCTTTGGAAGGTGGGGCAAACCCCCTATGTGGGCCTTTTAGAAGCAGCAGTCTTCTGCAGCTGACAAGCCCCACTGCCCACAGGGCACACACACCGTCAACAGAGTCCTGCCCCATGTGCGCGCCCCCACCTCCTGAAGTGGACCCAGTCTCTCCACTGTGGGAGCCCCACAGACTCCACCACCGCCCCACACTCTCCACCCACTCCTTGTGCATGCCCTGCCCTGCTGAAGTGGGCCCAGTCCCAGGCTGCAGAGAATCCCGTCAGCAGTCTATGCAGGCCCACATGTTGCCCGAGGGCTTGTTGTTGGGTGGGGCCATTCCCTAGGGTGGGCTGCCTGCCCTAGCTGAGCTGAATTAAATTGGTGCTGTAGTGGGTGGGGCTGACCCTGGGCCAGCAGGCCCCAGGGAGAACTCCAATGGTGTCTGTGTCAGCATGCCTACACCAGGCCACAACAATGGCTGCCATCAATGTCCCAGTCCCTGGAGAGTTCTCACCTCTCACTGCAATGCACTCAGAGCCTATCAGGTGAATCTTTTTTCACCAAAGCACTGTGCACCTTTCTTTCTGGTGATTTTAGGTTGCTTTCTGAAACGGGTGAGTTTGTATGTGGGCCCTTTAAGAGCCGGTTTTAATTTCTTTGTGAACCAGCTTTTCTGGGGGTATTCCCCAATGTTTTAGTAGCAAGCAAAGTCAGATATTATGCCACTCGTCTCGATTGTGCTGAGTCCACAAAATGCCCATAGTGGGGACGTTCCCTGACTCGGGGCCCCGCTCCTCCAGGGAGGGCTGCGGACCTGTGGGCTGCTCCTGGCGGCCGTGAAGCTGGCAGCCTGTGAAGGTGGCATTTTTTCTCTCCAGAAGGGAGTTTCTGCCTCTTCCACTTCAATTAGGATTGTTGTTTGTTGCAGGAGTTCCTCTTATCCAGTTTTCAGTTCTCTCTCAGGGGTAGTTTTTCCATGAGTAGTTGTAAATTGGCTGTGTCTGTGGGAGGAGGTGAGTTCAGAGTCTGCTCATGCAGCCATCTTGACTTCCTAGTGTAAGCAAACTTTTTATATGTCTAGTTCTATGCTTGACTTTTCCTGTATATTATATTATTTAATCTCAACATGACTTTCCAGGTCGGTATTATTAGTATCCCTTTGAAAGAAGAAAATTGAGTCTCAAAAATGTTAAGAAACAGCTCTAGTTTTTCATTTCGTATCATTCTAGGAGCCAGCATTCCAATTCAATCACAGGCAAAGAGTGTAATGGGATAGATCTGTTTGGTACTTCTGTCTGTTAATTTTTGGTAGAAATTTTATTGTCTTTTTTTTTTTTTTGTGAGGAAGATCAGCCCTGAGCTGACATCCGTGCTAATCCTCCTCTTTTTGCTGAAGAAGACCAGCTCTGAGCTAATATCTATTGCCTATCCTCCTCCTTTTTTTCCCTTTTTCTCCCCAAATCCCCAGTAGATAGTTGTATGTCATAGTTGCACATCCTTCTAGTTCCTGTATGTGGGATGCCACCTCAGCATGGCCGGAGAAGCCATGGGTCGGTCTGCGCCTGGGATCTGAACCCGGGCTGCCAGTAGCGGAGCACGCACACTTAACCGCTAAGCCATGGGGCTGGCCCTTTAGTAGAAATTTTAAAACAAGCCTAGACTATCTATTGATAACCAAAATGAACACCAATGCATAATATAATGCCAAGAAAGCCTTTGTTAACAAGTATTGAAGGAGATAACATTATTTCCTTATATTTGTTTCTCTAGCTTTCCTTCATCTCTCCCCACTGATAAAACTCAGACTAGATATATTATTGTTGTTGTTGTTTATTATTATTATGTTTAGAGAACCCTCCAAAAGCATAAATTTAATGTGATGAAGATGGGGCAAGGAAAGACAGGCAAGAAGTAACTGGCATGAATTTAGGCTTTATGGTTGGGTTTTTCCTGAGATTCTTCTGAAGTCCAACTTAGTTTACAAGACTAGGAGTTCAGCAGGGAAATTTCAAATAATTATATCTCCCATTTATTGAAGGCTTACTATGTGTCAGGCATCATGCATACATTGCCTTTATAATCCTCATAATACTCTCATGTGAATTGTAAATATTCAACTTATGAGTTCAAAAACAGCTTTAAAAATCTTGACTAACTTGCTTGTGATTATTTAAATATTATAGGATATGGCTGAAATTTAAACCTGTGTCTTGGAGCTTGTGTTGAGTAGTTGACTGTGTGAAACTTCCTCTCAGTAGCTCACAGCAGGTAACAATCTTTAGTTAGAATATAAAGGCTCATTTTTCTAGTGATTTCTCTGTTTAATATCCTTTGACAAACTAAATGTGGCTATCACAAAGTGGTTGGGCATGGGGGAGCAACATGAGAATATCAATAGCTGGAAAATGCAACTTATTTGAGAGCAGACTATATCTGTTTGATGCATCATTGTATTTCTAACACAGTTCTATCCTTGCACATTTAAAGTACTTGGAAACTGTGTAAGAGATGACCACTAGACAGAAAGCATAAATTTGTCTCCTTACAACTTATTATGTAGGTGAGAGTGCTACTTCAGATGAGAAGAGGTGAGTTCACAGAAATTGAAAGGTCCTTTACACAGCATGTGGTCTAGTATTTTCCTTCCAGGCAAGTGATCAAATGATTTAAGCCATCCTAAGAAGATAGATTATACACAGACTGATGATTTGCTTGTGTAGATTATATTGAGTTAGCGAAGGTGTTTCAAGGCCAAATTAGCCTATAGAAATGTTTGACATGATTTTGGACAATCATCACAAAACATAGCATAAATAATACACAAACAAATTTAAGAAAGAGTAAAATGAAGTTTGTGGTTTCTGCCACATTGACACATAACAATGTGAAACAAAATGCAAACACAAAATGGAATTTGAGAGGAATTTGATCAGATGCAAGTCCCTTCAGGGTCCTGAACTTTGGCTACCAAGTTTATTCCTCTGGTTTCTACTGCCAAAATGACAGAAAAAAACACCACAAGACAAAAAACTATGAAGAAATCCATTTGTATCAAATACTAAACTGTACTTTCTGGGTACATAGAGACAAATTCTGGTCTCCTATTACACTTATTTAAAGACTGGAGTCTATCTGAATTCTCCAATTATGAAAACTCATTCTAAGAAAGCAAGCTATTCATACCACTAAGATGTAATGCTTTCAATATTTATTTTCTCAACATCATACCTTTTGAAAGGATATCTAAATTTTTAAAGGAGTCAAAGACTAGAACTAAAGAAATTGGTAACTATTGACATAAGAGTACCAAAAACCAAACAAGTCTTACTTGTGAAGAGTTAGTTTTATTTAAAATCCCACCATCAGGGAAACTACTCACCCTCCTCATCTGTTGATGTGACTCAGAAACCCCTAACAACTGATAGACAGCTGTGTGTATCCGCAACTACACACTCACACACGCAGACATAATAAATTTGAGTATGCTGTATTATCCCGAGCTTAGCACTGATTACAGATCATATTCTGAAACTAGTCTTTGAGCAAACTGCCAGAAAAAAATGTACTTCATTATAGAGTTTTAACTCAGAGACTTTTTAAATTAATTTTTATTAACAGTAAATACAAAAGTAAAATAACCAATCTAAAAAAGTTTAGGTTATACTGAATTTGTCCTGCTGTTAAGTAATGTGTGATTACATGAAAGTATCATTTCATCTCTGGGATGTGATCTTGTCATTTGTAAAATAAGTAAGAAAGAGTAACATTCCTTTCAAATCCATATGTCAATGATTTATGTGTTATTTGTACACAGTTTCTGGATGAGTAGTGATGTGGTCCATCTGATGCATGAAATAATGCATAGACTCTGTATCTTTTCTGTTTTCATTAGTTTTAAGGGGGATCTATGTTTTATTCTTTCTTATTCTAACTTTTTGGAGTGGAGGATGAGAGTAGGAGCTTGCTTTTGTTTGTCTAGGAAGAAGCAGTAAAAAATTCTAGATTCAGCATGGGTGTCCCAATAAGCTTCTGAACTAGGAGACTGTTAGATGAAATCCCTGAATTCCGATTTTCAGACTTCTTAGGAGATAGAATTTATAGCTTAAGAATTGAAGGAACAATTTTAAAATACAGAGTTACATGCAGGAAATTACATGAATGAATTCAAGATTCATTCTTAGTCCAGTGTTTTTCTGTCATCTCAGTAAAAATCAAGATAAAATATGTTAACATCTGAGAATTTGAAAAAAGTTAATATATTTATACCCAGGATAAAATAATTAAAATGAAAATAAATATACAGAGATTGGATGATGTAATCAAACAAAATTCATACTAAGACAATATTAAAAAGACCATGTAATTTTAGGGCCCGAATCAAAAGATAAGATGAGAATAGCAGAGAAGAATGAAGTAGAACTTGTCTTAATTACCAAAAATTTTTAGAAAAATGCATGCTTAGAGGGAAATCTCTTAAAAGTCTATATTTTAAGAAACAAAAACACAATCTGTTGTTTATATAACAGAGAAGCTGATCAGAAATGGAAGGTACACACGTGGGAACATTTACCCTTTGAAGAAGATAATCATATACTAGTTGGGGAACAACATCTGCTCAGCTAGCTGCTGACTATCGGTTGCGTCGCCCAGGAGAGGAAAAGCCTCAGGGAAAACAAGCACCATAGATGTGACTCAAGTCACATTAGCAAAGTGGTTTCCTTGGAGTAACAAGGATTTGTAGCACTGGCATCTTATATTTGAAATTTAGGTGTTTTTTGCAAGGTGATGAAGGAAAATCTAGCAATATTTTACAAAGAACCATTGCCTAAATATCCTACTTTAGTGGTGCATTATGAGCCAGTGGTTAGGACTCATCTTTTTTTAATATTTCTAGGATAATTTTGTAAGTTTCCTTCAATGGTCCCATTCCTCAAAATTTACCATGCCATCCAACATGCCTGAAATCAACTATTAATTCTAAATAATTAATTCTAAAAATAAATTCTGTGTCAGCAATTCTTTTATTTACTTTGTGTCATTAATATTAAACTTGCCTAAATCATGCCACTGCTTTAATATTTTCATTCCAAGCAATGAACATAATTGTCTTTGTTTTCTGAAGACACATTTAATTTGGGAATAAATAAGTAAATATACAAAATAATAAAAAATTCTTATTATAACTGTATTATACATACATAGAAAATCATGAATAAGTGAATGTATTGAATAATAATGGTAATAACATAAAAATAATAACATAAAAATCCATGTATCTATTACCAAGCTTAAGAAATAGAACATTACCAATAACTATGAGCATCACAATGTGCCAATTACTAATTGCAAGCCTTCCCTAAAGACAAAATTGTACTGAATTTTGTTTTTATCCCATACTCTTTAAAAATAATTTTTCCATACATAAATAATAGTTTCATTTTGCAGGGTTTTATACTTCAAATAAAACAACTTTTGGCAGATAGAATTTATCGATTTAAACACAACTGGCAACTTGATGATGCTTTAAACAATGTAGCACGAGTCACTTCTCTTTTACTATTTGAATTATAATTAATTGTTCTAGTAATAAAATAATCTCAATATAGTCATGATATAAATATAGAAACAACCTTTATATCACAAATTTAAGAAACTTATTTTATTTTAAAAACTAAACACTTCTGTGTTATCTTTTTTCCTCTCTTATGTTCCATTATTTAACCACCTACATTTCTGATTAAACATATAGCTGACTTACAGGGACTGCATGTACGTATGTAAAATAAAAATGTTTTCTTTTAGATCACTCTGAAATATGTTGAATTCTGTATCTAACTCATTGCTTCTTTTTAGTGGAAGAGTGCACTTTAATCATTCAGGAGAAGCAATACTCTTAGAGCCAGTAGCAAACACACACAAAAACCATAATCTTTTTATCCTTCGGAAAATTGAAGTGCATTCATCAGGTGATGGTTGCTATGCTTTTTTTTATTAGTTAAGGGATGAGGGATTTTATAAAATTCCACGTGTGCCTATTTTTAAGCTATTGTCTTTTAGCTTCAAACCCACACTCTATAAGGTGTTTTGTGATGCTAGGGCAGGGACTTGGCAAACCACATTTCTCCTTTGCTGGCTGGCTCCCTGTTGTACTCTGCCAGTTGGGGTGCGCTGGGAAAGGAGATTAGTAGGCTTGAGGAGGGAAAACAGACCTGTTCCTTTCTGTTTGCTTTCTGTTCATGAAACCTTCACAGAAGCAATGACTGTGCACCGAGGCACTGGTTATTCATTCCAGTAACAGCAGTCGATTTCAATTTCCAGGTTTCTTTTTTTCAGACTACCAGAACCAGCCTCATTGTGCCCCCTTAGGTTGCCAGAGAAGCCGAGAAGCCTCAGAGAAGCAGTGCAGCCTCCTCAGACATCCATGCATGCCCTGGTTCCAATTGGTTTTTCCTCCAATCTACCAAGGTATTATTCCAGAAAGTGAGGACTTATTCTTCAGAGATCCAGGTGCCAACACTTTGGGGCCCCTGATCCAAAATCCTTTGTTTCCCCAGTCTAGGGATGATGACTGCTTCATGCAGTTACCGTCTCTTTGATACCTCACTGCTCCCTTTTTGCAGCTAATACACGTTTAAAATTTTTTTATGTTTTACTTGTTAAAATATCTATTGTGACTTTTAATTTTCTGGAGTAGACCTTGACTGATGCACCCTGGTTAAATTTCCTTAAGAAGAACCTTCATAATTAAGATGTTTGACTTTCACAGTAACACGGCTTCGGGTGAGTTTGACTCTATTCTGCTGTAGCCATCAATAGAAACACTATTATGGTTGTTCCTGTTCAAAAACCAGATTCTCTGTTCCTTTAAATTTTGAAATCTATCAGATGAAAAATCAAAAGTTTTCTTTCTGATTTTGGAACAGAGACTTTGAAGTGATGATCTCCCCCCTCAATTCTTACAATAAAACATGGCACTGCATGTAAGGATTATAAAATATCATAACCCATGTCAGAACACTGATTTAAGTTAACAAGGTTTTATTTTGGAATGTTGTATTTATAATAGATGATAGTTTACTTCCTTTAGGCAAAAGGAAACAAAACAATAACTCTTATTCTCTCTACTCCTATATATCTTGTGGGTAAACCTATTTACACTTTGCCCACTCAATACATGTTAACAGGACCATAAAATATATCATTCAGTAACAAGAAAATATTGGAAACAACCCAAACATCCACTGGAAGCAATGGAAGGGATAAAGAAATTGTGGTATATTAATACAATAAAATACTACTCAGGAAGCCACAAAAGAGAACATATGGTATGATTTAATTTATGTACATTCTCAAAGTCTGGCAAAACTAAACTGTATTATTCAACTCTAAAAAATAGAGCAAAAAGATCCTTTCCAAATTAAAGAGGTGTTATAATTCTTTATAATTGTTGTTTACAATGTATATTTATGTTTTATATACTAATAATGTACATGTTATTTTCAAAATATTAATTTAAATATATAAACTAATTTTATTTCTTCAAATTTTAATTCCAGTGTTTAATACTAATATTTTAACTTCAAGTTACTTTTTAAAATATTCGGCTTTTTATTTTTGTTTTGTCTTTCTCAACTTTATTGAAGTATAATTATATGCAACTAATTGCATAAATTTTAAGCTTACAGTTCGAAGAATTTTGGCAAATAGGTATACCCTGTAACTACTACCTCTATCCAGCAGTAGACAGTTCTGTCACACCAAATAGTTCCCTTTTTTCTTTTCTTTTTTTTTTGTGGTGAGGAAGATTAGCCGTGAGATATCTGTGCCCATCTTCCTCTATTTTGTACGTGGGATGCCGCCACAACATGGCTTGATGAGTGGTACATAGGTCCACGCCCAGGATCCGAACTGCAAATCCTGGGCCACTGAAGCAAAGCACGCAAACTTAACCACTACACCACCGGGCCATCCCCTCACTTTGTTCTTTTTGCAACCATACCTCTCTATACACACACTGTCCAAGGTAACCAGTCATCTAATTTCTGTTATAAGAGGTTAATATAAATGGAATTATACAATATATACCCTTTTTATGCCTGGCTTCTTTCATTAAGCATATTTTTTGAGATACATCTATGCTCTTGGATGGATCGGTAGTTCATTCCTTTATGTTGTTGAGTAGTTGATTAATTTATGGAAGGTGAATGGATAAACAGTTTGTAGTATATGGTCTTTTGAGAATTTTTTCAGTTTGGGGGGTATTATAAATAAAGCTACTATGAATATTTATGCAAGAAATCATTTTATGGATGTAAGTTCTTATTTCTCTTCGGTAGTACCTGGGAACAGAATTGCTGGGTCACATAGAAAGCATAGATTTAAGTTTTTAGGAAACTGTCATACTCTTTTCCAAGATGATTGTACTATTTTACAATCTCATGAAAATGCATGAAAGTTCTAATAACACTACATCTTGGGCAACATTTGGTATTGTTTTTTATTATGGAGATGTAGGAGTGTAAGGATTCTTTATATGTGCTGGAAAAAGCCCTTTGTCGTATATATGTGCAAATATAGTCTCCCAATATATGAGTTAACTTATTAAACTTTGTAACAACAGAGTACTTTTTTTTTCTTTTTGTGAGGAAGATCCACCCTGAGCTAACATCTGCCAATCCTCCTCTTTTTTTTTTTTTTTTTTGCTGAGGAAGACTGGCCCTGGGCTAACATCCATGCCCATCTTCCTCTACTTTATATGGGATGCTGCCACAGCATGGTTCGACAAGCGGTGCGTCGGTGCACGCCCGAGATCCGAACCTGCTAACCCCGGGCCGACGCAGCGGCGCGCACACACTTAACTGCTTGCACCACCAGGCCAACCCCACAACAAAGTACTTTTTAGGGCAGATGTTTTTAATTTTCATCAAGTCCAAATTATCATTTTTAACTTTTATGCCCTGTCTAAGAGTTATTTACTAAAATAAGTCAGAAGATTTTCTCCCTTTAACATTTGTCAAGTTTTTAATATATTTTTTTTCCACAGGATGTGATCCAGTATTTGTATTAGATTCTCAAAGGGAACTATGACTCCAAAATTATTCAGATCAATATGTCCTAATAAAGTATTTTCTATCCTCAACTGAGGTGGGGCTCACTGTTCCTTTAAGAATACTGTCTAAGAAAATGGAGCCATGAGAACAACTCATTTAAAGTTTTCAGTTAGTAATTTTTCAAGCCATGATATAAACTAACAATTAATGACAGCTTACCATGTTTCAGACAGTGTTCAAAGTGTTTTATAAATATTAATTTGTGTAATCCTGATACTATTTCAATAAAAAGCAATTTACCAATTTTATAAGTGAGCCAAGTGAAGTTCAGATAGCTTTTATAAGGTCGCTAACTCAGAACTTGGTCCCAGAATTCTAGCAGGATGATTCCAGAGCGTATGCTCTGAACCATTTTAAATGTTTTTACTTTTTTCCAATAATTCCAGTATTTTCCCCAACTTTTTTGACAAGAACATCGTCCTTATTTAACTCAACACCTCCTAACACCCCACATTTTGACAAATCCTGGCTGTGGATCCTACAAACACACACACAGACAATGAATTAAAAATTTATTCAGTTGTCTTAGCAAAGACATGGACGTTATTGACTTAAGGGGAAGGAAGAGATCATTAAGAATGATCATTTCTGTCTGCTTTCAGTTGCTTAATTGAGTGAATTCAAGTAGTCAGGTGGGTTACAGAGAGAAGCTTAACTCTTCTATTCTGTCATGTGAGAACGTGCTCAGAGACAAAAGCCAGTGTAAGGTGACTGTTAAGGAATGGCTGTCATGCCAATTCAGTAGAGAGAAAGCATGATAGTCACAGTTCAAATCCTGGTTTGTGCTTGGATTTCAGGAGAGTGCGTACAATAGTAGAAGACTTCCTTAAGCCAAACATCATTTAATGATATAGAATAAAAGCAAAAAAAGCTGTAGGCATGAACATAACAGGGATATTTTATTACAGCTTACTAAATATATAAAACAACCCTGATTGGAATGACAAAAACAATTTTGTATTTCATCCTTAGTGTTCGTGACTTTTAGTTTATTTTTTTAAAAAATATATTGGCTTTTGGTATAATGTGGAAAAATGCGAAGTATCTGTTAGATTTGAGTTTGCTAGATGGCAGCTGTTATATTTTCCAAGGAACACAGAAGTTTTTGTTACGAATTTCATTCCTCGTTATTAGAATTTGTGCATATACTTAATTGGATGCACTTGATATGTACTTTATAATGACATTCCTTTTACGTTGTTTTGAATTTTTTATTATCACAGGGAAAGTATGAGGATAACTGAAGGCAGAAGAGAGATTTTAGCCTGTTCATGGATCAGTGACAGGCTAGACTGAAATTCCTGTGTAATGAGCCATGTGTTCATGTCACAGTTCCTGCTGTCTCTTTAAATAACACAGAATCATTGAATTTGAAATGGACCATCTTATTGACATTTCTGTCTTTGTCCATGTCTATCACAATATTTATAGCTGCACATTGTGAGTTTGTGTGACAGTTACAATAGACTTCCCTTTGAGGAGAAAAGAACTTTAATAACAATAAAATATTTAGCACTGTATTCCCTTTATATATATTTTTTTATTCTCAGAGCAACTGTTTCATCTTAACACAAGCATAGGGGTTTCAAATAAGGAATACATAATCTGACTTCAAAGAAATTGCATGAAGAAGCCTAGCAGAATGTCAGATATATACTCATATAAAAAGCAGAGGATATCATTTTAAGAACTTGAGAAGAATAAATTAATTCTATTTCAAATTGTTTCTACTGTTTCTTTGGCACTTCCTTCCTTGGTACTTAAGATTTTATATCAGAGTGTGTTTTATGTTTACCAATAAAAAAATGTCATTGTATAAATGATTCCTAGAAAAAAATGACACTTTTCATGTGTATAGAACTTTAGTGTGTATTTAATGACTGCTCTTTTCATATATTACCTCTGCAAATTATCAAATTAACTTCTAAGAAGTATTACTAACTTTATTTATAGGAAGGAAACTAAATCTTAGAATATTTAGCCATACAATTATTAGGTGCTGTATTTTATAAGCTACAATATCCTAAACAAATGTTTGTCTTGTCCTTGGAGTAAGAAGTGATGGGCTTATGTCTCAAATGCAACATTCATAATTCTGAATGCATGAATAAAGAAATAAGTGAGAGAGTCTGGGACAAGAATCCATCTCTTTTGACTTCAAAGGCAATGGCAACATTTACAAATGATTTCATTATATAAAATTTTATTTTATTGAGTCACCTTTGGTATGACCACTGGAAAGGAGCATGGTCAACAGCTGATATGATAATTAACCACATTGCAAATTGGTGGCCCTACTCTTCTGTGGAAGAATTTGATGGACTAATAGGACTGAGAAGAGTGTTCAGATTCCCACTTCTGACTGTATAGCCTCAACATTACTTTTAGTTTCCTGTAACTTTTCATTTCATAAATGCTGCAGTCATCTAGAAAAGGAGTAATTTAGGGAACAGGTTTAGAATTAAACTCAGGGGCAGCATTCTGAATGCACTGAGTATTTGTAATATGATAAGGCCTCATAATAAAGCCAAAATTAGGAATAATGCTGAATGAACAAGATTTCCTTTGTTGTTGACTGTGTTGGTTAAGTAAAGATCTCAAGAAATATGTATATCCTATGATCTATAAATTAAAATATTTCAGTCTTTAAATCTATAAGCTTTTATCTTTGGAAATACAATTTGGTCTATGATGTTTAAAAATTTTATAGAATTATTTACTTTTTAATTGCTGAAGCCTTGAGATAGTCGCATCATAAGCAGAAAAGGGAAAAAATGTATTAGAGTCTTTCTGAGAATCAATGCTTTAGGCTCCCAGATGAGCTAGTCAGTCTTCATAGCTTACATGGTATCTTTTGACTATGAATTTATTTAATATATATTTAATCATACTAATATTATAAAAAGTCTAGTATAGTATTCATGCTAAACTGTTATTTATGCTTATTCAAATATATTTGAGACATAAAATGTGTTGTCTTGTTGATAAATACATAGGTACCTCCAAGTATCTATGATAATTGAGAGACAGATAACCAAATAATATCTATTTTGATTTTAAATTGATTATATAAAATACTTTGTATTGCATCTATATTTTACTGATATTTGTGTGAGGATATTATTTATTAAGTTGATTATAGAATTAGATCATGGCCAAATTGTGACAAGGAGAAATGAACTCTAAATAAGTTGGCAAAAGAAAGCAAGTCTGAAACTAAATATTTGCTGAAAATAAATCCATGAAATTGAAAACCTTATGGCTATAAGTTTAATAATAGTAATAATTAATTGATGCTGATTATTTACTGAATGCTAAGCACATTGCATGAATTGTCTTATTTTTACAGCAACTTTACAAGATACATATTATTGTTGTGTCCATTCACACATAAGAAAGGCTTAGAAATGTTACATAAATAGCCTCAGGTTACAGAGATAGTGAATGGCAAACCAGGATAAAAGTCCTGACTCCAGAATCCGTATTCAACCACGACACTTTTCTACCATACAGTCTTTTATTTTTTGTATTTAAATAAAACTATATCTTCTTAAAGCTTAGTGTTGTAGGCACATCTGTGGCTCAAGGCAATAAGTGATAAAATTAACACACATGTGTATGTTCTACTTTGAAGAACTATATAAATAAGTCTACATAGAGTTGAAATATAATAAGCAGAGTTAAAATCATATTATGAACAAAAACTTGTTGCAGGTATTCACATGGTAAGTAATTTTAACTTAGATATTTAACAATAAGTTGTGGTGTAAATTTACAGTAGCCCAGTACTCCCCACCCCTCCTGTCCTACAGTAGAGCCATAGCCATGTAGCCATGGAGGGTGATTAGGTTCAGCACTGGCTTTATTGTGTGTATAACAGAAGGGGTACACAGCAGAGAAGAATGTAAGTGGGATTTAATTAGAAGCTAGAGGAAGACTGAAGGCCTGTGACAAGAATAAATCAATGTTTTTGATCATGAGACCTTGCAGAGGCTTTCTGCTATTGTAATAGAGGCTTTCTGCTATTGCACCGGCAGAAGCAATTGCCTTCAGAGGCCTTGACAAGCTGTGATACACTCTGGGTCCTGGCTCCTAGGAGAACTTTTGATGGTCTATTGGAGCACTGCAGTCTTCTGTACATTAAAATGGGAGAAATGAAATGATTCCTCTACTGTGGCTTTTCTTAGAACATCCTTTGCATTCTCTAGACTTGTGGACATTGTGTACATAAAATGGCTTAGAAACTGGAATATAGTAAAATACAGACTCACCGAAAGCAGGAGGTTGAAACCTGTATGATATATTTCATATTTGAATCATTCGGAAGCTTTTTTGATTAAATGGTAAAGCTATACATAGCTTTTAACACAGGAGTACAATTAAATATATTATCTATGAATATAAACTACACATATTGTTTAAACTTTTTTCTATCCTTATAAATTGTTGAATTTTACTAATTAGCAGTTACTAGAAAGAAAGAAAAGCAGAGATTGTGATGAGGATAGATATCTGTAATTATCTTGGAGTTTATTGAGTCCTTTCATTTCAGGTTTTCTCCATTTCATAAAATGATTACAAAGTAAACTCTGCTTGGGCTTCAGGCTCATCTCTAGGCATGTATCATTTATTGTCACAGGAATTCTCACTGTAATGGGATTGCTGTTGTTCTCTTATTTCCAGTGTGTTCTGATTACTTTGGCCTGAGAAACATTAGCTATAGCATTTAAGCTTTCTAACCAGGCTGTATCCTCTGGTTCCTTTACT